>NW_027018021.1:0-114999 GCF_032854445.1 Liolophura sinensis | reverse complement strand
TGAGTTAAATGGGCTTGGCCCAAAGATTTGACGTCGTCTGGGCTACCGAAGGGCACATAACTTATAATGAAAAGTTGAATATAGTAATGACCAGTCGCGGAATGTACATAGTTAATGTACCCGATTTCAATTCGCAAAAAGACCAGGCAAAAATGCAAAAGTGGGAAAACTGTTCCAATGCTGCTGGAAAGAAGCTAATCCGACGTATTTTGTGACGAGAAATCGAATGGTGCAAACCGCGTTGCTCTCCGACCAATACTTTTGGCTGTAGCCACAAATTAATAATCAATGATGTCAAGATCACGTGCCCAGCAACGGCTCTTACTCCATGGAAACCAAGGAAATTTGCAATTTTTCAACAGCTGGAGATGCCTGGCCCAATTGCGCATCTTTTGGCACCTTATAGATGTGGGTCAGTGTTCAATTGTACTTTTTACAGCGGACTGTGTCATGTACCTGTGTTTTTTTTATATACAAATGGTGTGGTTTTTCTACATGTAGATAAAGACATTGAGTTTGTCTTCGACTTAGAAGTAAGACATTTGCTGGGTGAGTTAAATGGGCTTGGCCCAAAGATTTGACGTCGTCTGGGCTACCGAAGGGCACATAACTCATAATGAAAAGTTGAATATAGTAATGACCAGTCGCGATTGTACATAGTTAATGTACCCGATTTCAATTAGCAAAAAGACCAGGCAAAAATCCAAAAGTGGGAAAACTGTTCCAATGCTGCTGGTAAGAGACTAATCCGACGTATTTTGTGACGAAAAATCGAATGGTGCAAACCGCGTTGCTCTCCAACCAATACTTTTGGCTGTAGCCACAAATGAATAATCAATGATGTCAAGATCACGTGCCCAGCAACGGCTCTTACTCCATGGAAACCATAGAAATTTGCAATTTTTCAACAGCTGGAGATGCCTGGCCCAATTGCGCGTCCTTTGGCATCTTATTGATGTGGGTCAGTGTTCAATTGTACTTTTTACAGCGGATTGTATCAAGTACCTTGTGTTTTTTTTATATACAAATGGTGTGGTTTTTCTACATGTAGATAAAGACATTGAGTTTGTCTTCGACTTAGGAGTAAGACATTTGTTGGGTGAGTTAAATGGGCTTGGCCCAAAGATTTGACGTCGTCTGGGCTACCGAAGGGCACATAACTTATAATGAAAAGTTGAATATAGTAATGACCAGTCGCGAGTGTACATAGTTAATGTAGCCGATTTCAATTAGCAAAAAGACCAGGCAAAAATCCAAAAGTAAAAAAAACAGTTCCAATGCTGCTGGTAAGAGGCTAATCCGACGTATTTTGTGACGAGAAATCGAATGGTGCAAACCGCGTTGCTCTCCAACCAATACTTTTGGCTGTAGCCACAAATGAATAATCAATGATGTCAAGATCACGTGCCCAGCAACGGCTCTTACTCCATGGAAACCAAGGAAATTTGCAATTTTTCAACAGCTGGAGATGCCTGGCCCAATTGCGCATCCTTTGGCACCTTATTGATGTGGGTCAGTGTTCAATTGTACTTTTCACAGCGGATTGTATCAAGTACCTAGTGTTTTTTTTAATATACAAATGGTGTGGTTTTTCTACATGTAGATAAAGACATTGAGTTTGTCTTCGACTTAGAAGTAAGACATTTGCTGGGTGAGTTAAATGGGCTTGGCCCAAAGATTTGACGTCGTCTGGGCTACCGAAGGGCACATAACTTATAATGAAAAGTTGAATATAGTAATGACCAGTCGCGATTGTACATAGTTAATGTAGCCGATTTCAATTCGCAAAAAGACCAGGCAAAAATCCAAAAGTAGAAAAACTGTTCCAATGCTGCTGGTAAGAGGCTAATCCGACGTATTTTGTGACGAGAAATCGAATGCTGCAAACCGCGTTGCTCTCCAACCAATACTTTTGGCTGTAGCCACAAATGAATAATCAATGATGTCAAGATCACGTGCCCAGCAACGGCTCTTAATCCATGGAAACCATAGAAATTTGCAATTTTTCAACAGCTGGAGATGCCTGGCCCAATTGCGCATCTTTTGGCACCTTATAGATGTGGGTCATTGTTCAATTGTACTTTTTACAGCGGATTGTATCAAGTACCTTGTGTTTTTTTTTATATACAAATGGTGTGGTTTTTCTACATGTAGATAAAGACATTGAGTTTGTCTTCGACTTAGGAGTAAGACATTTGTTGGGTGAGTTAAATGGGCTTGGCCCAAAGATTTGACGTCGTCTGGGCTACCGAAGGGCACATAACTTATAATGAAAAGTTGAATATAGTAATGACCAGTCGCGAGTGTACATAGTTAATGTAGCCGATTTCAATTAGCAAAAAAGACCAGGCAAAAATCCAAAAGTAAAAAAAACAGTTCCAATGCTGCTGGTAAGAGGCTAATCCGACGTATTTTATGACGAGAAATCGATTGGTGCAAACCGCGTTGCTCTCCGACCAATACTTTTGGCTGTAGCCACAAATGAATAATCAATGATGTCAAGATCACGTGCCCAGCAACGGCTCTTACTCCATGGAAACCAAGGAAATTTGCAATTTTTCAACAGCTGGAGATTCCTGGCCCAATTGCGCATCCTTTGGCACCTTATTGATGTGGGTCAGTGTTCAATTGTACTTTTTACAGCGGATTGTATCAAGTACCTTGTGTTTTTTTTATATACAAATGGTGTGGTTTTTCTACATGTAGATAAAGACATTGAGTTTGTTTTCGACTTAGAAGTAAGACATTTGCTGCGTGAGTTAAATGGGCTTGGCCCAAAGATTTGACGTCGTCTGGGCTACCGAAGGGCACATAACTTATAATGAAAAGTTGAATATAGTAATGACCAGTCGCGAATGTACATAGTTAATGTACCCGATTTCAATTCGCAAAAAGACCAGGCAAAAATGCAAAAGTGGGAAAACTGTTCCAATGCTGCTGGAAAGAAGCTAATCCGACGTATTTTGTGACGAGAAATCGAATGGTGCAAACCGCGTTGCTCTCCGACCAATAGTTTTGGCTGTAGCCACAAATTATTAATCAATGATGTCAAGATCACGTGCCCAGCAACGGCTCTTCCTCCATGGAAACCAAGGAAATTTGCAATTTTTCAACAGCTGGAGATGCCTGGCCCAATTGCGCATCCTTTGGCACCTTATTGATGTGGGTCAGTGTTCAATTGTACTTTTCACAGCGGATTGTATCAAGTACCTTGTGTTTTTTTTTATATACAAATGGTGTGGTTTTTCTACATGTAGATAAAGACATTGAGTTTGTCTTCGACTTAGAAGTAAGACATTTGCTGGGTGAGTTAAATGGGCTTGGCCCAAAGATTTGACGTCGTCTGGGCTACCGAAGGGCACATAACTTTTAATGAAAAGTTGAATATAGTAATGACCAGTCGCGATTGTACATAGTTAATGTACCCGATTTCAATTAGCAAAAAGACCAGGCAAAAATCCAAAAGTGGGAAAACTGTTCCAATGCTGCTGGTAAGAGACTAATCCGACGTATTTTGTGACGAAAAATCGAATGGTGCAAACCGCGTTGCTCTCCAACCAATACTTTTGGCTGTAGCCACAAATGAATAATCAATGATGTCAAGATCACGTGCCCAGCAACGGCTCTTACTCCATGGAAACCATAGAAATTTGCAATTTTTCAACAGCTGGAGATGCCTGGCCCAATTGCGCGTCCTTTGGCATCTTATTGATGTGGGTCAGTGTTCAATTGTACTTTTTACAGCGGATTGTATCAAGTACCTTGTGTTTTTTTTATATACAAATGGTGTGGTTTTTCTACATGTAGATAAAGACATTGAGTTTGTCTTCGACTTAGGAGTAAGACATTTGTTGGGTGAGTTAAATGGGCTTGGCCCAAAGATTTGACGTCGTCTGGGCTACCGAAGGGCACATAACTTATAATGAAAAGTTGAATATAGTAATGACCAGTCGCGAGTGTATATAGTTAATGTAGCCGATTTCAATTAGCAAAAAGACCAGGCAAAAATCCAAAAGTAAAAAAAACAGTTCCAATGCTGCTGGTAAGAGGCTAATCCGACGTATTTTATGACGAGAAATCGATTGGTGCAAACCGCGTTGCTCTCCGACCAATACTTTTGGCTGTAGCCACAAATGAATAATCAATGATGTCAAGATCACGTGCCCAGCAACGGCTCTTACTCCATGGAAACCAAGGAAATTTGCAATTTTTCAACAGCTGGAGATTCCTGGCCCAATTGCGCATCCTTTGGCACCTTATTGATGTGGGTCAGTGTTCAATTGTACTTTTTACAGCGGATTGTATCAAGTACCTTGTGTTTTTTTTATATACAAATGGTGTGGTTTTTCTACATGTAGATAAAGACATTGAGTTTGTTTTCGACTTAGAAGTAAGACATTTGCTGGGTGAGTTAAATGGGCTTGGCCCAAAGATTTGACGTCGTCTGGGCTACCGAAGGGCACATAACTTATAATGAAAAGTTGAATATAGTAATGACCAGTCGCGAATGTACATAGTTAATGTACCCGATTTCAATTCGCAAAAAGACCAGGCAAAAATGCAAAAGTGGGAAAACTGTTCCAATGCTGCTGGAAAGAAGCTAATCCGACGTATTTTGTGACGAGAAATCGAATGGTGCAAACCGCGTTGCTCTCCGACCAATAGTTTTGGCTGTAGCCACAAATTATTAATCAATGATGTCAAGATCACGTGCCCAGCAACGGCTCTTCCTCCATGGAAACCAAGGAAATTTGCAATTTTTCAACAGCTGGAGATGCCTGGCCCAATTGCGCATCCTTTGGCACCTTATTGATGTGGGTCAGTGTTCAATTGTACTTTTCACAGCGGATTGTATCAAGTACCTTGTGTTTTTTTTTATATACAAATGGTGTGGTTTTTCTACATGTAGATAAAGACATTGAGTTTGTCTTCGACTTAGAAGTAAGACATTTGCTGGGTGAGTTAAATGGGCTTGGCCCAAAGATTTGACGTCGTCTGGGCTACCGAAGGGCACATAACTTTTAATGAAAAGTTGAATATAGTAATGACCAGTCGCGATTGTACATAGTTAATGTAGCCGATTTCAATTAGCAAAAGACCAGGCAAAAATCCAAAAGTAGAAAAACTGTTCCAATGATGCTGGTAAGAGGCTAATCCGACGTATTTTGTGACGAGAAATCGAATGGTGCAAACCGCGTTGCTCTCCGACCAATACTTTTGGCTGTAGCCACAAATGAATAATCAATGATGTCAAGATCACGTGCCCAGCAACGGCTCTTACTCCATGGAAACCAAGGAAATTTGCAATTTTTCAACAGCTGGAGATGCCTGGCCCAATTGCGCATCCTTTGGCACCTTATTGATGTGGGTCAGTGTTCAATTGTACTTTTCACAGCGGATTGTATCAAGTACCTTGTGTTTTTTTTTATATACAAATGGTGTGGTTTTTCTACATGTAGATAAAGACATTGAGTTTGTCTTCGACTTAGAAGTAAGACATTTGCTGGGTGAGTTAAATGGGCTTGGCCCAAAGATTTGACGTCGTCTGGGCTACCGAAGGGCACATAACTTTTAATGAAAAGTTGAATATAGTAATGACCAGTCGCGATTGTACATAGTTAATGTAGCCGATTTCAATTAGCAAAAGACCAGGCAAAAATCCAAAAGTAGAAAAACTGTTCCAATGATGCTGGTAAGAGGCTAATCCGACGTATTTTGTGACGAGAAATCGAATGGTGCAAACCGCGTTGCTCTCCGACCAATACTTTTGGCTGTAGCCACAAATGAATAATCAATGATGTCAAGATCACGTGCCCAGCAACGGCTCTTAATCCATGGAAACCATAGAAATTTGCAATTTTTCAACAGCTGGAGATGCCTGGCCCAATTGCGCATCTTTTGGCACCTTATAGATGTGGGTCAGTGTTCAATTGTACTTTTTACAGCGGACTGTGTCATGTACCTTGTGTTTTTTTTATATACAAATGGTGTGGTTTTTCTACATGTAGATAAAGACATTGAGTTTGTCTTCGACTTAGAAGTAAGACATTTGCTGGGTGAGTTAAATGGGCTTGGCCCAAAGATTTGACGTCGTCTGGGCTACCGAAGGGCACATAACTCATAATGAAAAGTTGAATATAGTAATGACCAGTCGCGATTGTACATAGTTAATGTACCCGATTTCAATTAGCAAAAAGACCAGGCAAAAATCCAAAAGTGGGAAAACTGTTCCAATGCTGCTGGTAAGAGACTAATCCGACGTATTTTGTGACGAAAAATCGAATGGTGCAAACCGCGTTGCTCTCCGACCAATACTTTTGGCTGTAGCCACAAATGAATAATCAATGATGTCAAGATCACGTGCCCAGCAACGGCTCTTACTCCATGGAAACCATAGAAATTTGCAATTTTTCAACAGCTGGAGATGCCTGGCCCAATTGCGCATCCTTTGGCATCTTATTGATGTGGGTCAGTGTTCAATTGTACTTTTTACAGCGGATTGTATCAAGTACCTTGTGTTTTTTTTATATACAAATGGTGTGGTTTTTCTACATGTAGATAAAGACATTGAGTTTGTCTTCGACTTAGGAGTAAGACATTTGTTGGGTGAGTTAAATGGGCTTGGCCCAAAGATTTGACGTCGTCTGGGCTACCGAAGGGCACATAACTTATAATGAAAAGTTGAATATAGTAATGACCAGTCGCGAGTGTACATAGTTAATGTAGCCGATTTCAATTAGCAAAAAGACCAGGCAAAAATCTAAAAGTAAAAAAAACAGTTCCAATGCTGCTGGTAAGAGGCTAATCCGACGTATTTTGTGACGAGAAATCGAATGGTGCAAACCGCGTTGCTCTCCGACCAATACTTTTGGCTGTAGCCACAAATGAATAATCAATGATGTCAAGATCACGTGCCCAGCAACGGCTCTTAATCCATGGAAACCATAGAAATTTGCAATTTTTCAACAGCTGGAGATGCCTGGCCCAATTGCGCATCTTTTGGCACCTTATTGATGTGGGTCAGTGTTCAATTGTACTTTTTACAGCGGATTGTATCAAGTACCTTGTGTTTTTTTATATACAAATGGTGTGGTTTTTCTACATGTAGATAAAGACATTGAGTTTGTCTTCGACTTAGGAGTAAGACATTTGCTGGGTGAGTTAAATGGGCTTGGCCCAAAGATTTGACGTCGTCTGGGCTACCGAAGGGCACATAACTTATAATGAAAAGTTGAATATAGTAATGACCAGTCGCGATTGTACATAGTTAATGTAGCCGATTTCAATTCGCAAAAAGACCAGGCAAAATTCCAAAAGTAGAAAAACTGTTCCAATGCTGCTGGTAAGAGGCTAATCCGACGGATTTTGTGACGAGAAATCGAATGGTGCAAACCGCGTTGCTCTCCGACCAATACTTTTGGCTGTAGCCACAAATGAATAATCAATGATGTCAAGATCACGTGCCCAGCAACGGCTCTTAATCCATGGAAACCAAGGAAATTTGCAATTTTTCAACAGCTGGAGATGCCTGGCCCAATTGCGCATCCTTTGGCACCTTATTGATGTGGGTCAGTGTTCAATTGTACTTTTTACAGCGGATTGTATCAAGTACCTTGTGTTTTTTTTTATATACAAATGGTGTGGTTTTTCTACATGTAGATAAAGACATTGAGTTTTTCTTCGACTTAGAAGTAAGACATTTGCTGGGTGGGTTAAATGGGCTTGGCCCAAAGATTTGACGTCGTCTGGGCTACCGAAGGGCACATAACTTATAATGAAAAGTTGAATATAGTAATGACCAGTCGCGATTGTACATAGTTAATGTAGCCGATTTCAATTAGCAAAAAGACCAGGCAAAAATCCAAAAGTAGAAAAACTGTTCCAATACTGCTGGTAAGAGACTAATCCGACGTATTTTGTGACGAGAAATCGAATGGTGCAAACCACGTTGCTCTCCGACCAATACTTTTGGCTGTAGCCACAAATCAATAATCAATGATGTCAAGATCACGTGCCCAGCAACGGCTCTTAATCCATGGAAACCATAGAAATTTGCAATTTTTCAACAGCTGGAGATGCCTGGCCCAATTGCGCATCTTTTGGCACCTTATTGATGTGGGTCAGTGTTCAATTGTACTTTTCACAGCGGATTGTATCAAGTACCTTGTGTTTTTTTATATACAAATGGTGTGGTTTTTCTACACGTAGATAAAGACATTGAGTTTGTCTTCGACTTAGGAGTAAGACATTTGTTGGGTGAGTTAAATGGGCTTGGCCCAAAGATTTGACGTCGTCTGGGCTACCGAAGGGCACATAACTTATAATAAAATGTTGAATATAGTAATGACCAGTCGCGATTGTACATAGTTAATGTAGCCGATTTCAATTAGCAAAAAGACCAGGCAAAAATCCAAAAGTAGAAAAACTGTTCCAATACTGCTGGTAAGAGACTAATCCGACGTATTTTGTGACGAGAAATCGAATGGTGCAAACCACGTTGCTCTCCGACCAATACTTTTGGCTGTAGCCACAAATGAATACTCAATGATGTCAAGATCACGTGCCCAGCAACGGCTCTTACTCCATGGAAACCATAGAAATTTGCAATTTTTAAACAGCTGGAGATGCCTGGCCCAATTGCGCATCCTTTGGCACCTTATTGATGTGGGTCAGTGTTCAATTGTACTTTTTACAGCGGATTGTATCAAGTACCTTTTGTTTTTTTAATTTACATATGGTGTGGTTTTTCTACATGTAGATAAAGACATTGAGTTTTTCTTCGACTTAGAAGTAAGACATTTGCTGGGTGGGTTAAATGGGCTTGGCCCAAAGATTTGACGTCGTCTGGGCTACCGAAGGGCACATAACTTATAATGAAAAGTTGAATATAGTAATGACCAGTCGCGATTGTACATAGTTAATGTAGCCGATTTCAATTAGCAAAAAGACCAGGCAAAAATCCAAAAGTAGAAAAACTGTTCCAATACTGCTGGTAAGAGACTAATCCGACGTATTTTGTGACGAGAAATCGAATGGTGCAAACCACGTTGCTCTCCGACCAATACTTTTGGCTGTAGCCACAAATGAATACTCAATGATGTCAAGATCACGTGCCCAGCAACGGCTCTTAATCCATGGAAACCATAGAAATTTGCAATTTTTCAACAGCTGGAGATGCCTGGCCCAATTGCGCATCTTTTGGCACCTTATTGATGTGGGTCAGTGTTCAATTGTACTTTTCACAGCGGATTGTATCAAGTACCTTGTGTTTTTTTATATACAAATGGTGTGGTTTTTCTACATGTAGATAAAGACATTGAGTTTGTCTTCGACTTAGGAGTAAGACATTTGTTGGGTGAGTTAAATGGGCTTGGCCCAAAGATTTGACGTCGTCTGGGCTACCGAAGGGCACATAACTTATAATAAAATGTTGAATATAGTAATGACCAGTCGCGATTGTACATAGTTAATGTAGCCGATTTCAATTAGCAAAAAGACCAGGCAAAAATCCAAAAGTAGAAAAACTGTTCCAATACTGCTGGTAAGAGACTAATCCGACGTATTTTGTGACGAGAAATCGAATGGTGCAAACCACGTTGCTCTCCGACCAATACTTTTGGCTGTAGCCACAAATGAATACTCAATGATGTCAAGATCACGTGCCCAGCAACGGCTCTTAATCCATGGAAACCATAGAAATTTGCAATTTTTCAACAGCTGGAGATGCCTGGCCCAATTGCGCATCTTTTGGCACCTTATTGATGTGGGTCAGTGTTCAATTGTACTTTTTACAGCAGACTGTATCAAGTACCTTGTGTTTTTTTATATACAAATGGTGTGGTTTTTCTACATGTAGATAAAGACATTGAGTTTGTCTTCGACTTAGAAGTAAGACATTTGCTGCGTGAGTTAAATGGGCTTGGCCCAAAGATTTGACGTCGTCTGGGCTACCGAAGGGCACATAACTTATAATGAAAAGTTGAATATAGTAATGACCAGTCGCGATTGTACATAGTTAATGTAGCCGATTTCAATTAGCAAAAAGACCAGGCAAAAATACAAAAGTAGAAAAACTGTTCCAATGCTGCTGGTAAGAGGCTAATCCGACGTATTTTGTGACGAAAAATCGAATGGTGCAAACCGCGTTGCTCTCCGACCAATACTTTTGGCTGTAGCCACAAATGAATAATCAATGATGTCAAGATCACGTGCCCAGCAACGGCTCTTAATCCATGGAAACCATAGAAATTTGCAATTTTTCAACAGCTGGAGATGCCTGGCCCAATTGCGCATCTTTGGCACCTTATTGATGTGGGTCAGTGGTTCAATTGTACTTTTCACAGCGGATTGTATCAAGTACCTTGTGTTTTTTTATATACAAATGGTGTGGTTTTTCTACATGTAGATAAAGACATTGAGTTTGTCTTCGACTTAGGAGTAAGACATTTGTTGGGTGAGTTAAATGGGCTTGGCCCAAAGATTTGACGTCGTCTGGGCTACCGAAGGGCACATAACTTATAATAAAATGTTGAATATAGTAATGACCAGTCGCGATTGTACATAGTTAATGTAGCCGATTTCAATTAGCAAAAAGACCAGGCAAAAATCCAAAAGTAGAAAAACTGTTCCAATACTGCTGGTAAGAGACTAATCCGACGTATTTTGTGACGAGAAATCGAATGGTGCAAACCACGTTGCTCTCCGACCAATACTTTTGGCTGTAGCCACAAATGAATACTCAATGATGTCAAGATCACGTGCCCAGCAACGGCTCTTACTCCATGGAAACCAAGGAAATTTGCAATTTTTCAACAGCTGGAGATGCCTGGCCCAATTGCGCATCCTTTGGCACCTTATTGATGTGGGTCAGTGTTCAATTGTACTTTTTACAGCGGATTGTATCAAGTACCTTTTGTTTTTTTTATATACAAATGGTGTGGTTTTTCTACATGTAGATAAAGACATTGAGTTTTTCTTCGACTTAGAAGTAAGACATTTGCTGGGTGGGTTAAATGGGCTTGGCCCAAAGATTTGACGTCGTCTGGGCTACCGAAGGGCACATAACTTATAATGAAAAGTTGAATATAGTAATGACCAGTCGCGATTGTACATAGTTAATGTAGCCGATTTCAATTAGCAAAAAGACCAGGCAAAAATCCAAAAGTAGAAAAACTGTTCCAATACTGCTGGTAAGAGACTAATCCGACGTATTTTGTGACGAGAAATCGAATGGTGCAAACCACGTTGCTCTCCGACCAATACTTTTGGCTGTAGCCACAAATGAATACTCAATGATGTCAAGATCACGTGCCCAGCAACGGCTCTTAATCCATGGAAACCATAGAAATTTGCAATTTTTCAACAGCTGGAGATGCCTGGCCCAATTGCGCATCTTTTGGCACCTTATTGGTGTGGGTCAGTGTTCAATTGTACTTTTCACAGCGGATTGTATCAAGTACCTTGTGTTTTCTTATATACAAATGGTGTGGTTTTTCTACATGTAGATAAAGACATTGAGTTTGTCTTCGACTTAGGAGTAAGACATTTGTTGGGTGAGTTAAATGGGCTTGGCCCAAAGATTTGACGTCGTCTGGGCTACCGAAGGGCACATAACTTATAATAAAATGTTGAATATAGTAATGACCAGTCGCGATTGTACATAGTTAATGTAGCCGATTTCAATTAGCAAAAAGACCAGGCAAAAATCCAAAAGTAGAAAAACTGTTCCAATACTGCTGGTAAGAGACTAATCCGACGTATTTTGTGACGAGAAATCGAATGGTGCAAACCACGTTGCTCTCCGACCAATACTTTTGGCTGTAGCCACAAATGAATACTCAATGATGTCAAGATCACGTGCCCAGCAACGGCTCTTAATCCATGGAAACCATAGAAATTTGCAATTTTTCAACAGCTGGAGATGCCTGGCCCAATTGCGCATCTTTTGGCACCTTATTGATGTGGGTCAGTGTTCAATTGTACTTTTCACAGCGGATTGTATCAAGTACCTTGTGTTTTTTTATATACAAATGGTGTGGTTTTTCTACATGTAGATAAAGACATTGAGTTTGTCTTCGACTTAGGAGTAAGACATTTGCTGGGTGAGTTAAATGGGCTTGGCCCAAAGATTTGACGTCGTCTGGGCTACCGAAGGGCACATAACTTATAATAAAATGTTGAATATAGTAATGACCAGTCGCGATTGTACATAGTTAATGTAGCCGATTTCAATTAGCAAAAAGACCAGGCAAAAATCCAAAAGTGGAAAAACTGTTCCAATGCTGCTGGTAAGAGGCTAATCCGACGTATTTTGTGACGAGAAATCGAATGGTGCAAACCGCGTTGCTCTCCGACCAATACTTTTGGCTGTAGCCACAAATGAATAATCAATGATGTCAAGATCACGTGCCCAGCAACGGCTCTTAATCTATGGAAACCATAGAAATTTGCAATTTTTCAACAGCTGGAGATGCCTGGCCCAATTGCGCATCTTTTGGCACCTTATTGATGTGGGTCAGTGTTCAATTGTACTTTTTACAGCAGACTGTATCAAGTACCTTGTGTTTTTTTATATACAAATGGTGTGGTTTTTCTACATGTAGATAAAGACATTGAGTTTGTCTTCGACTTAGAAGTAAGACATTTGCTGCGTGAGTTAAATGGGCTTGGCCCAAAGATTTGACGTCGTCTGGGCTACCGAAGGGCACATAACTTATAATGAAAAGTTGAATATAGTAATGACCAGTCGCGATTGTACATAGTTAATGTAGCCGATTTCAATTAGCAAAAAGACCAGGCAAAAATCCAAAAGTAGAAAAACTGTTCCAATGCTGCTGGTAAGAGGCTAATCCGACGTATTTTGTGACGAAAAATCGAATGGTGCAAACCGCGTTGCTCTCCAACCAATACTTTTGGCTGTAGCCACAAATGAATAATCAATGATGTCAAGATCACGTGCCCAGCAACGGCTCTTACTCCATGGAAACCAAGGAAATTTGCAATTTTTCAACAGCTGGAGATGCCTGGCCCAATTGCGCATCCTTTGGCACCTTATTGATGTGGGTCAGTGTTCAATTGTACTTTTTACAGCGGATTGTATCAAGTACCTTGTGTTTTTTTTATATACAAATGGTGTGGTTTTTCTACATGTAGATAAAGACATTGAGTTTGTCTTCGACTTAGAAGTAAGACATTTGCTGGGTGAGTTAAATGGGCTTGGCCCAAAGATTTGACGTCGTCTGGGCTACCGAAGGGCACATAACTTATAATGAAAAGTTGAATATAGTAATGACCAGTCCCGATTGTACATAGTTAATGTAGCCGATTTCAATTCGCAAAAAGACCAGGCAAAAATCCAAAAGTAGAAAAACTGTTCCAATGCTGCTGGTAAGAGGCTAATCCGACGTATTTTGTGACGAGAAATCGAATGGTGCAAACCGCGTTGCTCTCCAACCAATACTTTTGGCTGTAGCCACAAATGAATAATCAATGATGTCAAGATCACGTGCCCAGCAACGGCTCTTACTCCATGGAAACCAAGGAAATTTGCAATTTTTCAACAGCTGGAGATGCCTGGCCCAATTGCGCATCCTTTGGCACCTTATTGATGTGGGTCAGTGTTCAATTGTACTTTTTACAGCGGATTGTATCAAGTACCTTGTGTTTTTTTTATATACAAATGGTGTGGTTTTTCTACATGTAGAAAAAGACATTGAGTTTTTCTTCGACTTAGAAGTAAGACAATTGCTGGGTGAGTTAAATGGGCTTGGCGAAAAGATTTGACGTCGTCTGGGCTACCGAAGGGCACATAACTTATAATGAAAAGTTGAATATAGTATTGACCAGTCGCGAGTGTACATAGTTAATGTAGCCGATTTCAATTAGCAAAAAGACCAGGCAAAAATCCAAAAGTAAAGAAAACAGTTCCAATGCTGCTGGTAAGAGTCTAATCCGACGTATTTTGTGACGAGAAATCGAATGGTGCAAACCGCGTTGCTCTCCGACCAATACTTTTGGCTGTAGCCACAAATGAATAATCAATGATGTCAAGATCACGTGCCCAGCAACGGCTCTTACTCCATGGAAACCAAGGAAATTTGCAATTTTTCAACAGCTGGAGATGCCTGGCCCAATTGCGCATCCTTTGGCACCTTATTAATGTGGGTCAGTGTTCAATTGTACTTTTTACAGCGGACTGTTTCATGTACCTTGTGTTTTTTTCATATACAAATGGTGTGGTTTTTCTACATGTAGATAAAGACATTGAGTTTGTCTTCGACTTAGAAGTAAGACATTTGCTGCGTGAGTTAAATGGGCTTGGCCCAAAGATTTGACGTCGTCTGGGCTACCGAAGGGCACATAACTTATAATGAAAAGTTGAATATAGTAATGACCAGTCGCGATTGTACATAGTTAATGTAGCCGATTTCAATTAGCAAAAAGACCAGGCAAAAATACAAAAGTAGAAAAACTGTTCCAATGCTGCTGGTAAGAGGCTAATCCGACGTATTTTGTGACGAAAAATCGAATGGTGCAAACCGCGTTGCTCTCCGACCAATACTTTTGGCTGTAGCCACAAATGAATAATCAATGATGTCAAGATCACGTGCCCAGCAACGGCTCTTAATCCATGGAAACCATAGAAATTTGCAATTTTTCAACAGCTGGAGATGCCTGGCCCAATTGCGCATCTTTTGGCACCTTATTGATGTGGGTCAGTGTTCAATTGTACTTTTCACAGCGGATTGTATCAAGTACCTTGTGTTTTTTTATATACAAATGGTGTGGTTTTTCTACATGTAGATAAAGACATTGAGTTTGTCTTCGACTTAGGAGTAAGACATTTGTTGGGTGAGTTAAATGGGCTTGGCCCAAAGATTTGACGTCGTCTGGGCTACCGAAGGGCACATAACTTATAATAAAATGTTGAATATAGTAATGACCAGTCGCGATTGTACATAGTTAATGTAGCCGATTTCAATTAGCAAAAAGACCAGGCAAAAATCCAAAAGTAGAAAAACTGTTCCAATACTGCTGGTAAGAGACTAATCCGACGTATTTTGTGACGAGAAATCGAATGGTGCAAACCACGTTGCTCTCCGACCAATACTTTTGGCTGTAGCCACAAATGAATACTCAATGATGTCAAGATCACGTGCCCAGCAACGGCTCTTACTCCATGGAAACCAAGGAAATTTGCAATTTTTCAACAGCTGGAGATGCCTGGCCCAATTGCGCATCCTTTGGCACCTTATTGATGTGGGTCAGTGTTCAATTGTACTTTTTACAGCGGATTGTATCAAGTACCTTTTGTTTTTTTTATATACAAATGGTGTGGTTTTTCTACATGTAGATAAAGACATTGAGTTTTTCTTCGACTTAGAAGTAAGACATTTGCTGGGTGGGTTAAATGGGCTTGGCCCAAAGATTTGACGTCGTCTGGGCTACCGAAGGGCACATAACTTATAATGAAAAGTTGAATATAGTAATGACCAGTCGCGATTGTACATAGTTAATGTAGCCGATTTCAATTAGCAAAAAGACCAGGCAAAAATCCAAAAGTAGAAAAACTGTTCCAATACTGCTGGTAAGAGACTAATCCGACGTATTTTGTGACGAGAAATCGAATGGTGCAAACCACGTTGCTCTCCGACCAATACTTTTGGCTGTAGCCACAAATGAATACTCAATGATGTCAAGATCACGTGCCCAGCAACGGCTCTTAATCCATGGAAACCATAGAAATTTGCAATTTTTCAACAGCTGGAGATGCCTGGCCCAATTGCGCATCTTTTGGCACCTTATTGGTGTGGGTCAGTGTTCAATTGTACTTTTCACAGCGGATTGTATCAAGTACCTTGTGTTTTCTTATATACAAATGGTGTGGTTTTTCTACATGTAGATA
This sequence comes from Liolophura sinensis, assembly GCF_032854445.1. Classification (NCBI taxonomy): domain Eukaryota; kingdom Metazoa; phylum Mollusca; class Polyplacophora; order Chitonida; family Chitonidae; genus Liolophura; species Liolophura sinensis. Next base: position 99,095 of record NW_027018021.1, on the reverse strand, counting down.
AAGACATTGAGTTTGTCTTCGACTTAGGAGTAAGACATTTGTTGGGTGAGTTAAATGGGCTTGGCCCAAAGATTTGACGTCGTCTGGGCTACCGAAGGGCACATAACTTATAATAAAATGTTGAATATAGTAATGACCAGTCGCGATTGTACATAGTTAATGTAGCCGATTTCAATTAGCAAAAAGACCAGGCAAAAATCCAAAAGTAGAAAAACTGTTCCAATACTGCTGGTAAGAGACTAATCCGACGTATTTTGTGACGAGAAATCGAATGGTGCAAACCACGTTGCTCTCCGACCAATACTTTTGGCTGTAGCCACAAATGAATACTCAATGATGTCAAGATCACGTGCCCAGCAACGGCTCTTAATCCATGGAAACCATAGAAATTTGCAATTTTTCAACAGCTGGAGATGCCTGGCCCAATTGCGCATCTTTTGGCACCTTATTGATGTGGGTCAGTGTTCAATTGTACTTTTCACAGCGGATTGTATCAAGTACCTTGTGTTTTTTTATATACAAATGGTGTGGTTTTTCTACATGTAGATAAAGACATTGAGTTTGTCTTCGACTTAGGAGTAAGACATTTGCTGGGTGAGTTAAATGGGCTTGGCCCAAAGATTTGACGTCGTCTGGGCTACCGAAGGGCACATAACTTATAATAAAATGTTGAATATAGTAATGACCAGTCGCGATTGTACATAGTTAATGTAGCCGATTTCAATTAGCAAAAAGACCAGGCAAAAATCCAAAAGTGGAAAAACTGTTCCAATGCTGCTGGTAAGAGGCTAATCCGACGTATTTTGTGACGAGAAATCGAATGGTGCAAACCGCGTTGCTCTCCGACCAATACTTTTGGCTGTAGCCACAAATGAATAATCAATGATGTCAAGATCACGTGCCCAGCAACGGCTCTTAATCTATGGAAACCATAGAAATTTGCAATTTTTCAACAGCTGGAGATGCCTGGCCCAATTGCGCATCTTTTGGCACCTTATTGATGTGGGTCAGTGTTCAATTGTACTTTTTACAGCAGACTGTATCAAGTACCTTGTGTTTTTTTATATACAAATGGTGTGGTTTTTCTACATGTAGATAAAGACATTGAGTTTGTCTTCGACTTAGAAGTAAGACATTTGCTGCGTGAGTTAAATGGGCTTGGCCCAAAGATTTGACGTCGTCTGGGCTACCGAAGGGCACATAACTTATAATGAAAAGTTGAATATAGTAATGACCAGTCGCGATTGTACATAGTTAATGTAGCCGATTTCAATTAGCAAAAAGACCAGGCAAAAATCCAAAAGTAGAAAAACTGTTCCAATGCTGCTGGTAAGAGGCTAATCCGACGTATTTTGTGACGAAAAATCGAATGGTGCAAACCGCGTTGCTCTCCAACCAATACTTTTGGCTGTAGCCACAAATGAATAATCAATGATGTCAAGATCACGTGCCCAGCAACGGCTCTTACTCCATGGAAACCAAGGAAATTTGCAATTTTTCAACAGCTGGAGATGCCTGGCCCAATTGCGCATCCTTTGGCACCTTATTGATGTGGGTCAGTGTTCAATTGTACTTTTTACAGCGGATTGTATCAAGTACCTTGTGTTTTTTTTATATACAAATGGTGTGGTTTTTCTACATGTAGATAAAGACATTGAGTTTGTCTTCGACTTAGAAGTAAGACATTTGCTGGGTGAGTTAAATGGGCTTGGCCCAAAGATTTGACGTCGTCTGGGCTACCGAAGGGCACATAACTTATAATGAAAAGTTGAATATAGTAATGACCAGTCCCGATTGTACATAGTTAATGTAGCCGATTTCAATTCGCAAAAAGACCAGGCAAAAATCCAAAAGTAGAAAAACTGTTCCAATGCTGCTGGTAAGAGGCTAATCCGACGTATTTTGTGACGAGAAATCGAATGGTGCAAACCGCGTTGCTCTCCAACCAATACTTTTGGCTGTAGCCACAAATGAATAATCAATGATGTCAAGATCACGTGCCCAGCAACGGCTCTTACTCCATGGAAACCAAGGAAATTTGCAATTTTTCAACAGCTGGAGATGCCTGGCCCAATTGCGCATCCTTTGGCACCTTATTGATGTGGGTCAGTGTTCAATTGTACTTTTTACAGCGGATTGTATCAAGTACCTTGTGTTTTTTTTATATACAAATGGTGTGGTTTTTCTACATGTAGAAAAAGACATTGAGTTTTTCTTCGACTTAGAAGTAAGACAATTGCTGGGTGAGTTAAATGGGCTTGGCGAAAAGATTTGACGTCGTCTGGGCTACCGAAGGGCACATAACTTATAATGAAAAGTTGAATATAGTATTGACCAGTCGCGATTGTACATAGTTAATGTAGCCGATTTCAATTAGCAAAAAGACCAGGCAAAAATCCAAAAGTAGAAAAACTGTTCCAATACTGCTGGTAAGAGACTAATCCGACGTATTTTGTGACGAGAAATCGAATGGTGCAAACCACGTTGCTCTCCGACCAATACTTTTGGCTGTAGCCACAAATGAATACTCAATGATGTCAAGATCACGTGCCCAGCAACGGCTCTTAATCCATGGAAACCATAGAAATTTGCAATTTTTCAACAGCTGGAGATGCCTGGCCCAATTGCGCATCTTTTGGCACCTTATTGGTGTGGGTCAGTGTTCAATTGTACTTTTTACAGCGGACTGTATCAAGTACCTTCCGTTTTTTATAAACACATGGTGTGGTTTTTCTACATGTAGATAAAGACATTGAGTTTGTCTTCGACTTAGGAGTAAGACATTTGTTGGATGAGTTAAATGGGCTTGGCCCAAAGATTTGACGTCGTCTGGGCTACCGAAGGGCACATAACTTATAATGAAAAGTTGAATATAGTAATGACCAGTCGCGAGTGTACATAGTTAATGTAGCCGATTTCAATTAGCAAAAAGACCAGGCAAAAATCCAAAAGTAAAAAAAACAGTTCCAATGCTGCTGGTAAGAGGCTAATCCGACGTATTTTATGACGAGAAATCGATTGGTGCAAACCGCGTTGCTCTCCGACCAATACTTTTGGCTGTAGCCACAAATGAATAATCAATGATGTCAAGATCACGTGCCCAGCAACGGCTCTTACTCCATGGAAACCAAGGAAATTTGCAATTTTTCAACAGCTGGAGATGCCTGGCCCAATTGCGCATCTTTTGGCACCTTATTGATGTGGGTCAGTGTTCAATTGTACTTTTTACAGCAGACTGTATCAAGTACCTTGTGTTTTTTTTATATACAAATGGTGTGGTTTTTCTACATGTAGATAAAGACATTGAGTTTTTCTTCGACTTAGGAGTAAGACATTTCCTGGGTGAGTTAAATGGGCTTGGCCCAAAGATTTGACGTCGTCTGGGCTACCGAAGGGCACATAAGTTACAATGAAAAGTTGAATATAGTAATGACCAGTCGCGATTGTACATAGTTAATGTACCCGATTTCAATTAGCAAAAAGACCAGGCAAAAATCCAAAAGTGGAAAAACTGTTCCAATACTGCTGGTAAGAGGCTAATCCGACGTATTTTGTGACGAGAAATCGAATGGTGCAAACCACGTTGCTCTCCGACCAATACTTTTGGCTGTAGCCACAAATGAATAATCAATGATGTCAAGATCACGTGCCCAGCAACGGCTCTTAATCCATGGAAACCATAGAAATTTGCAATTTTTCAACAGCTGGAGATGCCTGGCCCAATTGCGCATCTTTTGGCACCTTATTGATGTGGGTCAGTGTTCAATTGTACTTTTTACAGCGGATTGTATCAAGTACCTTGTGTTTTTTTATATACAAATGGTGTGGTTTTTCTACATGTAGATAAAGACATTGAGTTTGTCTTCAACTTAGGAGTAAGACATTTGCTGGGTGAGTTAAATGGGCTTGGCCCAAAGATTTGACGTCGTCTGGGCTACCGAAGGGCACATAACTTATAATGAAAAGTTGAATATAGTAATGACCAGTCGCGATTGTACATAGTTAATGTAGCCGATTTCATATCACAAAAAGACCAGGCAAAATTCCAAAAGTAGAAAAACTGTTCCAATGCTGCTGGTAAGAGGCTAATCCGACGGATTTTGTGACGAGAAATCGAATGGTGCAAACCGCGTTGCTCTCCGACCAATACTTTTGGCTGTAGCCACAAATGAATAATCAATGATGTCAAGATCACGTGCCCAGCAACGGCTCTTACTCCATGGAAACCAAGGAAATTTGCAATTTTTCAACAGCTGGAGATGCCTGGCCCAATTGCGCATCCTTTGGCACCTTATTAATGTGGGTCAGTGTTCAATTGTACTTTTCACAGCGGATTGTATCAAGTACCTTGTGTTTTTTTTATATACAAATGGTGTGGTTTTTCTACATGTAGATAAAGACATTGAGTTTGTCTTCGACTTAGAAGTAAGACATTTGCTGGGTGAGTTAAATGGGCTTGGCCCAAAGATTTGACGTCGTCTGGGCTACCGAAGGGCACATAACTTATAATAAAATGTTGAAAAAAGTAATGACCAGTCGCGATTGTACATAGTTAATGTAGCCGATTTCAATTAGCAAAAAGACCAGGCAAAATTCCAAAAGTGGAAAAACTGTTCCAATGCTGCTGGTAAGAGACTAATCCGACGTATTTTGTGACGAGAAATCGAATGGTGCAAACCGCGTTGCTCTCCGACCAATACTTTTGGCTGTAGCCACAAATGAATAATCAATGATGTCAAGATCACGTGCCCAGCAACGGCTCTTAATCTATGGAAACCATAGAAATTTGCAATTTTTCAACAGCTGGAGATGTCTGGCCCAATTGCGCATCTTTTGGCACCTTATTGATGTGGGTCAGTGTTCAATTGTACTTTTTACAGCGGACTGTATCAAGTACCTTCCGTTTTTTATAAACACATGGTGTGGTTTTTCTACATGTAGATAAAGACATTGAGTTTGTCTTCGACTTAGGAGTAAGACATTTGTTGGATGAGTTAAATGGGCTTGGCCCAAAGATTTGACGTCGTCTGGGCTACCGAAGGGCACATAACTTATAATGAAAAGTTGAATATAGTAATGACCAGTCGCGAGTGTACATAGTTAATGTAGCCGATTTCAATTAGCAAAAAGACCAGGCAAAAATCCAAAAGTAAAAAAAACAGTTCCAATGCTGCTGGTAAGAGGCTAATCCGACGTATTTTATGACGAGAAATCGATTGGTGCAAACCGCGTTGCTCTCCGACCAATACTTTTGGCTGTAGCCACAAATGAATAATCAATGATGTCAAGATCACGTGCCCAGCAACGGCTCTTACTCCATGGAAACCAAGGAAATTTGCAATTTTTCAACAGCTGGAGATGCCTGGCCCAATTGCGCATCTTTTGGCACCTTATTGATGTGGGTCAGTGTTCAATTGTACTTTTTACAGCAGACTGTATCAAGTACCTTGTGTTTTTTTTATATACAAATGGTGTGGTTTTTCTACATGTAGATAAAGACATTGAGTTTTTCTTCGACTTAGGAGTAAGACATTTCCTGGGTGAGTTAAATGGGCTTGGCCCAAAGATTTGACGTCGTCTGGGCTACCGAAGGGCACATAAGTTACAATGAAAAGTTGAATATAGTAATGACCAGTCGCGATTGTACATAGTTAATGTACCCGATTTCAATTAGCAAAAAGACCAGGCAAAAATCCAAAAGTGGAAAAACTGTTCCAATACTGCTGGTAAGAGGCTAATCCGACGTATTTTGTGACGAGAAATCGAATGGTGCAAACCACGTTGCTCTCCGACCAATACTTTTGGCTGTAGCCACAAATGAATAATCAATGATGTCAAGATCACGTGCCCAGCAACGGCTCTTAATCCATGGAAACCATAGAAATTTGCAATTTTTCAACAGCTGGAGATGCCTGGCCCAATTGCGCATCTTTTGGCACCTTATTGATGTGGGTCAGTGTTCAATTGTACTTTTTACAGCGGATTGTATCAAGTACCTTGTGTTTTTTTATATACAAATGGTGTGGTTTTTCTACATGTAGATAAAGACATTGAGTTTGTCTTCAACTTAGGAGTAAGACATTTGCTGGGTGAGTTAAATGGGCTTGGCCCAAAGATTTGACGTCGTCTGGGCTACCGAAGGGCACATAACTTATAATGAAAAGTTGAATATAGTAATGACCAGTCGCGATTGTACATAGTTAATGTAGCCGATTTCATATCACAAAAAGACCAGGCAAAATTCCAAAAGTAGAAAAACTGTTCCAATGCTGCTGGTAAGAGGCTAATCCGACGGATTTTGTGACGAGAAATCGAATGGTGCAAACCGCGTTGCTCTCCGACCAATACTTGTGGCTGTAGCCACAAATGAATAATCAATGATGTCAAGATCACGTGCCCAGCAACGGCTCTTACTCCATGGAAACCAAGGAAATTTGCAATTTTTCAACAGCTGGAGATGCCTGGCCCAATTGCGCATCTTTTGGCACCTTATTGATGTGGGTCAGTGTTCAATTGTACTTTTTACAGCGGATTGTATCAAGTACCTTTTGTTTTTTTTATATACAAATGGTGTGGTTTTTCTACATGTAGATAAAGACATTGAGATTTTCTTCGACTTAGAAGTAAGACATTTGCTGGGTGAGTTAAATGGGCTTGGCCCAAAGATTTGACGTCGTCTGGGCTACCGAAGGGCACATAACTTATAATGAAAAGTTGAATATAGTAATGACCAGTCGCGATTGTACATAGTTAATGTAGCCGATTTCAATTAGCAAAAAGACCAGGCAAAAATCCAAAAGTAGAAAAACTGTTCCAATGCTGCTGGTAAGAGGCTAATCCGACGTATTTTGTGACGAAAAATCGAATGGTGCAAACCGCGTTGCTCTCCAACCAATACTTTTGGCTGTAGCCACAAATGAATAATCAATGATGTCAAGATCACGTGCCCAGCAACGGCTCTTACTCCATGGAAACCAAGGAAATTTGCAATTTTTCAACAGCTGGAGATGCCTGGCCCAATTGCGCATCTTTTGGCACCTTATTGATGTGGGTCAGTGTTCAATTGTACTTTTTACAGCGGATTGTATCAAGTACCTTGTGTTTTTTTATATACAAATGGTGTGGTTTTTCTACATGTAGATAAAGACATTGAGTTTGTCTTCGACTTAGGAGTAAGACATTTGCTGGGTGAGTTAAATGGGCTTGGCCCAAAGATTTGACGTCGTCTGGGCTACCGAAGGGCACATAACTTATAATAAAATGTTGAATATAGTAATGACCAGTCGCGATTGTACATAGTTAATGTAGCCGATTTCAATTAGCAAAAAGACCAGGCAAAAATCCAAAAGTGGAAAAACTGTTCCAATGCTGCTGGTAAGAGGCTAATCCGACGTATTTTGTGACGAGAAATCGAATGGTGCAAACCGCGTTGCTCTCCGACCAATACTTTTGGCTGTAGCCACAAATGAATAATCAATGATGTCAAGATCACGTGCCCAGCAACGGCTCTTAATCTATGGAAACCATAGAAATTTGCAATTTTTCAACAGCTGGAGATGCCTGGCCCAATTGCGCATCTTTTGGCACCTTATTGATGTGGGTCAGTGTTCAATTGTACTTTTTACAGCAGACTGTATCAAGTACCTTGTGTTTTTTTATATACAAATGGTGTGGTTTTTCTACATGTAGATAAAGACATTGAGTTTGTCTTCGACTTAGAAGTAAGACATTTGCTGCGTGAGTTAAATGGGCTTGGCCCAAAGATTTGACGTCGTCTGGGCTACCGAAGGGCACATAACTTATAATGAAAAGTTGAATATAGTAATGACCAGTCGCGATTGTACATAGTTAATGTAGCCGATTTCAATCAGCAAAAAGACCAGGCAAAAATCCAAAAGTAGAAAAACTGTTCCAATGCTGCTGGTAAGAGGCTAATCCGACGTATTTTGTGACGAAAAATCGAATGGTGCAAACCGCGTTGCTCTCCAACCAATACTTTTGGCTGTAGCCACAAATGAATAATCAATGATGTCAAGATCACGTGCCCAGCAACGGCTCTTACTCCATGGAAACCAAGGAAATTTGCAATTTTTCAACAGCTGGAGATGCCTGGCCCAATTGCGCATCCTTTGGCACCTTATTGATGTGGGTCAGTGTTCAATTGTATTCTTTACAGCGGATTGTATCAAGTACCTTGTGTTTTTTTTATATACAAATGGTGTGGTTTTTTCTACATGTAGATAAAGACATTGAGTTTGTCTTCGACTTAGAAGTAAGACATTTGCTGGGTGAGTTAAATGGGCTTGGCCCAAAGATTTGACGTCGTCTGGGCTACCGAAGGGCACATAACTTATAATGAAAAGTTGAATATAGTAATGACCAGTCGCGATTGTACATAGTTAATGTAGCCGATTTCAATTAGCAAAAAGACCAGGCAAAAATCCAAAAGTAGAAAAACTGTTCCAATGCTGCTGGTATGAGGCTAATCCGACGTATTTTGTGACGAGAAATCGAATGGTGCAAACCGCGTTGCTCTCCGACCAATACTTTTGGCTGTAGCCACAAATGAATAATCAATGATGTCAAGATCACGTGCCCAGCAACGGCTCTTACTCCATGGAAACCAAGGAAATTTGCAATTTTTCAACAGCTGGAGATGCCTGGCCCAATTGCGCATCCTTTGGCACCTTATTGATGTGGGTCAGTGTTCAATTGTACTTTTTACAGCGGATTGTATCAAGTACCTTGTGTTTTTTTTATATACAAATGGTGGGGTTTTTCTACATGTAGAAAAAGACATTGAGTTTTTCTTCGACTTAGAAGTAAGACAATTGCTGGGTGAGTTAAATGGGCTTGGCCCAAAGATTTGACGTCGTCTGGGCTACCGAAGGGCACATAACTTATAATGAAAAGTTGAATATAGTATTGAACAGTCGCGATTGTACATAGTTAATGTAGCCGATTTCAATTAGCAAAAAGACCAGGCAAAAATCCAAAAGTAGAAAAAACAGTTCCAATGCTGCTGGTAAGAGGCTAATCCGACGTATTTTGTGACGAGAAATCGAATGGTGCAAACCACGTTGCTCTCCGACCAATACTTTTGGCTGTAGCCACAAATGAATAATCAATAATGTAAAGATCACGTGCCCAGCAACGGCTCTTAATCCATGGAAACCATAGAAATTTGCAATTTTTCAACAGCTGGAGATGCCTGGCCCAATTACGCATCTTTTGGCACCTTATTGATGTGGGTCAGTGTTCAATTGTACTTTTTACAGCGGATTGTATCAAGTACCTTGTGTTTTTTTTATATACAAATGGTGTGGTTTTTCTACATGTAGATAAAGACATTGAGTTTGTCTTCGACTTAGGAGTAAGACATTTGCTGGGTGAGTTAAATGGGCTTGGCCCAAGGATTTGACGTCGTCTGGGCTACCGAAGGGCACATAACTTATCACAAAATGTTGAAAAAAGTAATGACCAGTCGCGATTGTACATAGTTAATGTAGCCGATTTCAATTAGCAAAAAGACCAGGCAAAAATCCAAAAGTGGAAAAACTGTTCCAATGCTGCTGGTAAGAGGCTAATCCGACGTATTTTGTGACGAGAAATCGAATGGTGCAAACCGCGTTGCTCTCTGACCAATACTTTTGGCTGTAGCCACAAATGAATAATCAATGATGTCAAGATCACGTGCCCAGCAACGGCTCTTAATCTATGGAAACCATAGAAATTTGCAATTTTTCAACAGCTGGAGATGTCTGGCCCAATTGCGCATCTTTTGGCACCTTATTGATGTGGGTCAGTGTTTAATTGTACTTTTTACAGCGGACTGTATCAAGTACCTTGCGTTTTTTATAAACACATGGTGTGGTTTTTCTACATGTAGATAAAGACATTGAGATTGTCTTCGACTTAGAAGTAAGAAATTTGCTGGGTGAGTTAAATGGGCTTGGCCCAAAGATTTGACGTCGTCTGGGCTAACGAAGGGCACTTAACTTATAATGAAAAGTTGAATATAGTAATGACCAGTCGCGATTGTACATAGTTAATGTAGCCGATTTCAATTAGCAAAAAGACCAGGCAAAAATCCAAAAGTGGAAAACTGTTCTAATGCTGCTGGTAAGAGGCTAATCCGACGTATTTTGTGACGAGAAATCGAATGGTGCAAACCGCGTTGCTCTCCGACCAATACTTTTGGCTGTAGCCACAAATGAATAATCAATGATGTCAAGATCACGTGCCCAGCAACGTCTCTAAATCCATGGAAACCATAGAAATTTGCAATTTTTCAACAACTGGAGATGCCTGGCCCAATTGAGCATCCTTTGGCACCTTATTGATGTGGGTCAGTGTTCAATTGTACTTTTTACAGCAGACTGTATCAAGTACCTTGTGTTTTTTTTATATACAAATGGTGTGGTTTTTCTACATGTAGATAAAGACATTGAGTTTGTCTTCGACTTAGGAGTAAGACATTTGCTGGGTGATTTAAATGGGCTTGGCCCAAAGATTTGACGTCGTCTGGGCTACCGAAGGGCACATAACTTATAATGAAAAGTTGAATATAGTAATGACCAGTTGCGATTGTACATAGTTAATGTAGCCGATTTCAATTCGCAAAAAGACCAGGCAAAAATCCAAAAGTAGAAAAACTGTTCCAATGCTGCTGGTAAGAGGCTAATCCGACGTATTTTGTGACGAGAAATCGAATGGTGCAAACCGCGTTGCTCTCCGACCAATACTTTTGGCTGTAGCCACAAATGAATAATCAATGATGTCAAGATCACGTGCCCAGCAACGGCTCTTACTCCATGGAAACCAAGGAAATTTGCAATTTTTCAACAGCTGGAGATGCCTGGCCCAATTGCGCATCCTTTGGCACCTTATTGATGTGGGTCAGTGTTCAATTGTACTCTTTACAGCGGATTGTATCAAGTACCTTGTGTTTTTTTTATATACAAATGGTGTGGTTTTTCTACATGTAGATAAAGACATTGAGTTTGTCTTCGACTTAGAAGTAAGACATTTGCTGGGTGAGTTAAATGGGCTTGGCCCAAAGATTTGACGTCGTCTGGGCTACCGAAGGGCACATAACTTATAATGAAAAGTTGAATATAGTAATGACCAGTCGCGATTGTACATAGTTAATGTAGCCGATTTCAATTAGCAAAAAGACCAGGCAAAAATCCAAAAGTAGAAAAACTGTTCCAATGCTGCTGGTATGAGGCTAATCCGACGTATTTTGTGACGAGAAATCGAATGGTGCAAACCGCGTTGCTCTCCAACCAATACTTTTGGCTGTAGCCACAAATGAATAATCAATGATGTCAAGATCACGTGCCCAGCAACGGCTCTTACTCCATGGAAACCAAGGAAATTTGCAATTTTTCAACAGCTGGAGATGCCTGGCCCAATTGCGCATCCTTTGGCACCTTATAGATGTGGGTCAGTGTTCAATTGTACTTTTTACAGCGGATTGTATCAAGTACCTTCTGTTTTTTTTATATACAAATGGTGGGGTTTTTCTACATGTAGAAAAAGACATTGAGTTTTTCTTCGACTTAGAAGTAAGACAATTGCTGGGTGAGTTAAATGGGCTTGGCCCAAAGATTTGACGTCGTCTGGGCTACCGAAGGGCACATAACTTATAATGAAAAGTTGAATATAGTATTGAACAGTCGCGATTGTACATAGTTAATGTAGCCGATTTCAATTCGCAAAAGGACCAGGCAAAAATCCAAAAGTAAAAAAAACAGTTCCAATGCTGCTGGTAAGAGGCTAATCCGACGTATTTTGTGACGAGAAATCGAATGGTGCAAACCGCGTTGCTCTCCGACCAATACTTTTGGCTGTAGCCACAAATGAATAATCAATGATGTCAAGACCACGTGCCCAGCAACGTCTCTAAATCCATGGAAACCATAGAAATTTGCAATTTTTCAACAGCTGGAGATGCCTGGCCCAATTGCGCATCTTTTGGCACCTTATTGATGTGGGTCAGTGTTCAATTGTACTTTTTACAGCAGACTGTATCAAGTACCTTGTGTTTTTTTTATATACAAATGGTGTGGTTTTTCTACATGTAGATAAAGACATTGAGTTTGTCTTCGACTTAGGAGTAAGACATTTGCTGGGTGATTTAAATGGGCTTGGCCCAAAGATTTGACGTCGTCTGGGCTACCGAAGGGCACATAACTTATAATGAAAAGTTGAATATAGTAATGACCAGTTGCGATTGTACATAGTTAATGTAGCCGATTTCAATTCGCAAAAAGACCAGGCAAAAATGCAAAAGTAGAAAAACTGTTCCAATGCTGCTGGTAAGAGGCTAATCCGACGTATTTTGTGACGAGAAATCGAATGGTGCAAACCGCGTTGCTCTCCGACCAATACTTTTGGCTGTAGCCACAAATGAATAATCAATGATGTCAAGATCACGTGCCCAGCAACGGCTCTTACTCCATGGAAACCAAGGAAATTTGCAATTTTTCAACAGCTGGAGATGCCTGGCCCAATTGCGCATCCTTTGGCACCTTATTGATGTGGGTCAGTGTTCAATTGTACTCTTTACAGCGGATTGTATCAAGTACCCTTGTGTTTTTTTTATATACAAATGGTGTGGTTTTTCTACATGTAGATAAAGACATTGAGTTTGTCTTCGACTTAGAAGTAAGACATTTGCTGGGTGAGTTAAATGGGCTTGGCCCAAAGATTTGACGTCGTCTGGGCTACCGAAGGGCACATAACTTATAATGAAAAGTTGAATATAGTAATGACCAGTCGCGATTGTACATAGTTAATGTAGCCGATTTCAATTAGCAAAAAGACCAGGCAAAAATCCAAAAGTAGAAAAACTGTTCCAATGCTGCTGGTATAAGGCTAATCCGACGTATTTTGTGACGAGAAATCGAATGGTGCGAACCGCGTTGCTCTCCAACCAATACTTTTGGCTGTAGCCACAAATGAATAATCAATGATGTCAAGATCACGTGCCCAGCAACGGCTCTTAATCCATGGAAACCATAGAAATTTGCAATTTTTCAACAGCTGGAGATGCCTGGCCCAATTACGCATCTTTTGGCACCTTATTGATGTGGGTCAGTGTTCAATTGTACTTTTTACAGCGGATTGTATCAAGTACCTTGTGTTTTTTTTATATACAAATGGTGTGGTTTTTCTACATGTAGATAAAGACATTGAGTTTGTCTTCGACTTAGGAGTAAGACATTTGCTGGGTGAGTTAAATGGGCTTGGCCCAAAGATTTGACGTCGTCTGGGCTACCGAAGGGCACATAACTTATAACAAAATGTTGAAAAAAGTAATGACCAGTCGCGATTGTACATAGTTAATGTAGCCGATTTCAATTAGCAAAAAGACCAGGCAAAAATCCAAAAGTGGAAAAACTGTTCCAATGCTGCTGGTAAGAGGCTAATCCGACGTATTTTGTGACGAGAAATCGAATGGTGCAAACCGCGTTGCTCTCCGACCAATACTTTTGGCTGTAGCCACAAATGAATAATCAATGATGTCAAGATCACGTGCCCAGCAACGGCTCTTAATCTATGGAAACCATAGAAATTTGCAATTTTTCAACAGCTGGAGATGCCTGGCCCAATTGCGCATCTTTTGGCACCTTATTGATGTGGGGTCAGTGTTCAATTGTACTTTTTACAGCAGACTGTATCAAGTACCTTGTGTTTTTTTATATACAAATGGTGTGGTTTTTCTACATGTAGATAAAGACATTGAGATTGTCTTCGACTTAGGAGTAAGACATTTGCTGGGTGAGTTAAATGGGCTTGGCCCAAAGATTTGACGTCGTCTGGGCTACCGAAGGGCACATAACTTATAATGAAAAGTTGAATATAGTAATGACCAGTCGCGATTGTACATAGTTAATGTAGCCGATTTCAATTCGCAAAAAGACCAGGCAAAAATCCAAAAGTAGAAAAACTGTTCCAATGCTGCTGGTAAGAGGCTAATCCGACGTATTTTGTGACGAGAAATCGAATGGTGCAAACCGCGTTGCTCTCCGACCAATACTTTTGGCTGTAGCCACAAATGAATAATCAATGATGTCAAGATCACGTGCCCAGCAACGGCTCTTACTCCATGGAAACCAAGGAAATTTGCAATTTTTCAACAGCTGGAGATGCCTGGCCCAATTGCGCATCCTTTGGCACCTTATTGATGTGGGTCAGTGTTCAATTGTACTTTTTACAGCGGATTGTATCAAGTACCTTTTGTTTTTTTTATATACAAATGGTGTGGTTTTTCTACATGTAGATAAAGACATTGAGTTTTTCTTCGACTTAGAAGTAAGACATTTGCTGCGTGAGTTAAATGGGCTTGGCCCAAAGATTTGACGTCGTCTGGGCTACCGAAGGGCACATAACTTATAATGAAAAGTTGAATATAGTAATGACCAGTCGCGATTGTACATAGTTAATGTAACCGATTTCAATTCGCAAAAAGACCAGGCAAAAATCCAAAAGTAGAAAAACTGTTCCAATGCTGCTGGAAAGAGGCTAATCCGACGTATTTTGTGACGAGAAATCGAATGGTGCAAACCGCGTTGCTCTCCGACCAATACTTTTGGCTGTAGCCACAAATGAATAATCAATGATGTCAAGATCACGTGCCCAGCAACGGCTCTTAATCTATGGAAACCATAGAAATTTGCAATTTTTCAACAGCTGGAGATGCCTGGCCCAATTGCGCATCTTTTGGCACCTTATTGATGTGGGTCAGTGTTCAATTGTACTTTTTACAGCAGACTGTATCAAGTACCTTGTGTTTTTTTATATACAAATGGTGTGGTTTTTCTACATGTAGATAAAGACATTGAGTTTGTCTTCGACTTAGAAGTAAGACATTTGCTGCGTGAGTTAAATGGGCTTGGCCCAAAGATTTGACGTCGTCTGGGCTACCGAAGGGCACATAACTTATAATGAAAAGTTGAATATAGTAATGACCAGTCGCGATTGTACATAGTTAATGTAGCCGATTTCAATCAGCAAAAAGACCAGGCAAAAATCCAAAAGTAGAAAAACTGTTCCAATGCTGCTGGTAAGAGGCTAATCCGACGTATTTTGTGACGAAAAATCGAATGGTGCAAACCGCGTTGCTCTCCAACCAATACTTTTGGCTGTAGCCACAAATGAATAATCAATGATGTCAAGATCACGTGCCCAGCAACGGCTCTTACTCCATGGAAACCAAGGAAATTTGCAATTTTTCAAAAGCTGGAGATGCCTGGCCCAATTGCGCATCCTTTGGCACCTTATTGATGTGGGTCAGTGTTCAATTGTACTCTTTACAGCGGATTGTATCAAGTACCTTGTGTTTTTTTTTATATACAAATGGTGTGGTTTTTCTACATGTAGATAAAGACATTGAGTTTGTCTTCGACTTAGAAGTAAGACATTTGCTGGGTGAGTTAAATGGGCTTGGCCCAAAGATTTGACGTCGTCTGGGCTACCGAAGGGCACATAACTTATAATGAAAAGTTGAATATAGTAATGACCAGTCGCGATTGTACATAGTTAATGTAGCCGATTTCAATTAGCAAAAAGACCAGGCAAAAATCCAAAAGTAGAAAAACTGTTCCAATGCTGCTGGTATGAGGCTAATCCGACGTATTTTGTGACGAGAAATCGAATGGTGCAAACCGCGTTGCTCTCCAACCAATACTTTTGGCTGTAGCCACAAATGAATAATCAATGATGTCAAGATCACGTGCCCAGCAACGGCTCTTACTCCATGGAAACCAAGGAAATTTGCAATTTTTCAACAGCTGGAGATGCCTGGCCCAATTGCGCATCCTTTGGCACCTTATTGATGTGGGTCAGTGTTCAATTGTACTTTTTACAGCGGATTGTATCAAGTACCTTGTGTTTTTTTTATATACAAATGGTGGGGTTTTTCTACATGTAGAAAAAGACATTGAGTTTTTCTTCGACTTAGAAGTAAGACAATTGCTGGGTGAGTTAAATGGGCTTGGCCCAAAGATTTGACGTCGTCTGGGCTACCGAAGGGCACATAACTTATAATGAAAAGTTGAATATAGTATTGAACAGTCGCGATTGTACATAGTTAATGTAGCCGATTTCAATTAGCAAAAAGACCAGGCAAAAATCCAAAAGTAGAAAAAACAGTTCCAATGCTGCTGGTAAGAGGCTAATCCGACGTATTTTGTGACGAGAAATCGAATGGTGCAAACCGCGTTGCTCTCCGACCAATACTTTTGGCTGTAGCCACAAATGAATAATCAATGATGTCAAGATCACGTGCCCAGCAACGGCTCTTACTCCATGGAAACCAAGGAAATTTGCAATTTTTCAACAGCTGGAGATGCCTGGCCCAATTGCGCATCCTTTGGCACCTTATTGATGTGGGTCAGTGTTCAATTGTACTTTTCACAGCGGATTGTATCAAGTACCTTGTGTTTTTTTTTTATATACAAATGGTGTGGTTTTTCTACATGTAGATAAAGACATTGAGTTTGTCTTCGACTTAGAAGTAAGACATTTGCTGGGTGAGTTAAATGGGCTTGGCCCAAAGATTTGACGTCGTCTGGACTACCGAAGGGCACATAACTTATAATGAAAAGTTGAATATAGTAATGACCAGTCGCGATTGTACATAGTTAATGTAGCCGATTTCAATTAGCAAAAAGACCAGGCAAAAATCCAAAAGTGGAAAAACTGTTCCAATACTGCTGGTAAGAGACTAATCCGACGTATTTTGTGACGAGAAATCGAATGGTGCAAACCACGTTGCTCTCCGACCAATACTTTTGGCTGTAGCCACAAATGAATAATCAATGATGTCAAGATCACGTGCCCAGCAACGGCTCTTAATCCATGGAAACCATAGAAATTTGCAATTTTTCAACAGCTGGAGATGCCTGGCCCAATTACGCATCTTTTGGCACCTTATTGATGTGGGTCAGTGTTCAATTGTACTTTTTACAGCGGATTGTATCAAGTACCTTGTGTTTTTTTTATATACAAATGGTGTGGTTTTTCTACATGTAGATAAAGACATTGAGTTTGTCTTCGACTTAGGAGTAAGACATTTGCTGGGTGAGTTAAATGGGCTTGGCCCAAGGATTTGACGTCGTCTGGGCTACCGAAGGGCACATAACTTATCACAAAATGTTGAAAAAAGTAATGACCAGTCGCGATTGTACATAGTTAATGTAGCCGATTTCAATTAGCAAAAAGACCAGGCAAAAATCCAAGAGTGGAAAAACTGTTCCAATGCTGCTGGTAAGAGGCTAATCCGACGTATTTTGTGACGAGAAATCGAATGGTGCAAACCGCGTTGCTCTCCGACCAATACTTTTGGCTGTAGCCACAAATGAATAATCAATGATGTCAAGATCACGTGCCCAGCAACGTCTCTAAATCCATGGAAACCATAGAAATTTGCAATTTTTCAACAGCTGGAGATGCCTGGCCCAATTGCGCATCCTTTGGCACCTTATTGATGTGGGTCAGTGTTCAATTGTACTTTTTACAGCAGACTGTATCAAGTACCTTGTGTTTTTTTTATATACAAATGGTGTGGTTTTTCTACATGTAGATAAAGACATTGAGTTTGTCTTCGACTTAGGAGTAAGACATTTGCTGGGTGATTTAAATGGGCTTGGCCCAAAGATTTGACGTCGTCTGGGCTACCGAAGGGCACATAACTTATAATGAAAAGTTGAATATAGTAATGACCAGTTGCGATTGTACATAGTTAATGTAGCCGATTTCAATTCGCAAAAAGACCAGGCAAAAATCCAAAAGTAGAAAAACTGTTCCAATGCTGCTGGTAAGAGGCTAATCCGACGTATTTTGTGACGAGAAATCGAATGGTGCAAACCGCGTTGCTCTCCGACCAATACTTTTGGCTGTAGCCACAAATGAATAATCAATGATGTCAAGATCACGTGCCCAGCAACGGCTCTTACTCCATGGAAACCAAGGAAATTTGCAATTTTTCAACAGCTGGAGATGCCTGGCCCAATTGCGCATCCTTTGGCACCTTATTGATGTGGGTCAGTGTTCAATTGTACTCTTTACAGCGGATTGTATCAAGTACCTTGTGTTTTTTTTATATACAAATGGTGTGGTTTTTCTACATGTAGAAAAAGACATTGAGTTTTTCTTCGACTTAGAAGTAAGACAATTGCTGGGTGAGTTAAATGGGCTTGGCCCAAAGATTTGACGTCGTCTGGGCTACCGAAGGGCACATAACTTATAATGAAAAGTTGAATATAGTAATGACCAGTCGCGAGTGTACATAGTTAATGTAGCCGATTTCAATTAGCAAAAAGACCAGGCAAAAATCCAAAAGTAAAAAAAACAGTTCCAATGCTGCTGGTAAGGGGCTAATCCGACGTATTTTGTGACGAGAAATCGAATGGTGCAAACCGCGTTGCTCTCCGACCAATACTTTTTGCTGTAGCCACAAATGAATAATCAATGATGTCAAGATCACGTGCCCAGCAACGGCTCTTAATCCATGGAAACCATAGAAAATTGCAATTTTTCAACAGCTGGAGATGCCTGGCCCAATTGCGCATCTTTTGGCACCTTATTGATGTGGGTCAGTGTTCAATTGTAGTTTTTACAGCAGACTGTATCAAGTACCTTGTGTTTTTTTATATACAAATGGTGTGGTTTTTCTACATGTAGATAAAGACATTGAGTTTGTCTTCGACTTAGAAGTAAGACATTTGTTGGGTGAGTTAAATGGGCTTGGCCCAAAGATTTGACGTCGTCTGGGCTACCGAAGGGCACATAACTTATAATGAAAAGTTGAATATAGTAATGACCAGTCGCGATTGTACATAGTTAATGTAGCCGATTTCAATCAGCAAAAAGACAAGGCAAAAATCCAAAAGTAGAAAAACTGTTCCAATGCTGCTGGTAAGAAGCTAATCCGACGTATTTTGTGACGAGAAATCGAATGGTGCAAACCGCGTTGCTCTCCAACCAATACTTTTGGCTGTAGCCACAAATGAATAATCAATGATGTCAAGATCACGTGCCCAGCAACGGCTCTTACTCCATGGAAACCATAGAAATTTGCAATTTTTCAACAGCTGGAGACGCCTGGCCCAATTGCGCATCCTTTGGCACCTTATTTATGTGGGTCAGTGTTCAATTGTACTTTTTACAGCGGATTGTATCAAGTACCTTGTGTTTTTTTTATATACAAATGGTGTGGTTTTTCTACATGTAGATAAAGACATTGAGTTTGTCTTCGACTTAGAAGTAAGACATTTGCTGGGTGAGTTAAATGGGCTTGGCCCAAAGATTTGACGTCGTCTGGGCTACCGAAGGGCACATAACTTACAATGAAAAGTTAAATATAGTAATGACCAGTCGCGATTGTACATAGTTAATGTAGCCGATTTCAATTCGCAAAAAGACCAGGCAAAAATCCAAAAGTGGAAAAGCTATTCCAATGCTGCTGGTAAGAGGCTAATCCGACGTATTTTGTGACAAGAAATCGAATGGTGCAAACCGCGTTGCTCTCCGACCAATACTTTTGGCTGTAGCCACAAATGAATAATCAATGATGTCAAGATCACGTGCCCAGGAACGGCTCTTAATCTATGGAAACCATAGAAATTTGCAATTTTTCAACAGCTGGAGATGCCTGGCCCAATTGCGCATCTTTTGGCACCTTATTGATGTGGGTCAGTGTTCAATTGTACTTTTTACAGCAGACTGTATCAAGTACCTTGTGTTTTTTTATATACAAATGGTGTGGTTTTTCTACATGTAGATAAAGACATTAAGATTGTCTTCGACTTAGGAGTAAGACATTTGCTGGGTGAGTTAAATGGGCTTGGCCCAAAGATTTGACGTCGTCTGGGCTACCGAAGGGCACATAACTTATAATGAAAAGTTGAATATAGTAATGACCAGTCGCGATTGTACATAGTTAATGTAGCCGATTTCAATTCGCAAAAAGACCAGGCAAAAATCCAAAAGTAGAAAAACTGTTCCAATGCTGCTGGTAAGAGGCTAATCCGACGTATTTTGTGACGAGAAATCGAATGGTGCAAACCGCGTTGCTCTCCGACCAATACTTTTGGCTGTAGCCACAAATGAATAATCAATGATGTCAAGATCACGTGCCCAGCAACGGCTCTTACTCCATGGAAACCAAGGAAATTTGCAATTTTTCAACAGCTGGAGATGCCTGGCCCAATTGCGCATCCTTTGGCACCTTATTGATGTGGGTCAGTGTTCAATTGTACTTTTTACAGCGGATTGTATCAAGTACCTTTTGTTTTTTTTATATACAAATGGTGTGGTTTTTCTACATGTAGATAAAGACATTGAGTTTTTCTTCGACTTAGAAGTAAGACATTTGCTGCGTGAGTTAAATGGGCTTGGCCCAAAGATTTGACGTCGTCTGGGCTACCGAAGGGCACATAACTTATAATGAAAAGTTGAATATAGTAATGACCAGTCGCGATTGTACATAGTTACTGTAGCCGATTTCAATTCGCAAAAAGACCAGGCAAAAATCCAAAAGTAGAAAAACTGTTCCAATTCTGCTGGTAAGAGGCTAATCCGACGTATTTTGTGACGAGAAATCGAATGGTGCAAACCGCGTTGCTCTCCGACCAATACTTTTGGCTGTAGCCACAAATGAATAATCAATGATGTCAAGATCACGTGCCCAGCAACGGCTCTTAATCTATGGAAACCATAGAAATTTGCAATTTTTCAACAGCTGGAGATGCCTGGCCCAATTGCGCATCTTTTGGCACCTTATTGATGTGGGTCAGTGTTCAATTGTACTTTTTACAGCAGACTGTATCAAGTACCTTGTGTTTTTTTATATACAAATGGTGTGGTTTTTCTACATGTAGATAAAGACATTGAGATTGTCTTCGACTTAGGAGTAAGACATTTGCTGGGTGAGTTAAATGGGCTTGGCCCAAAGATTTGACGTCGTCTGGGCTACCGAAGGGCACATAACTTATAATGAAAAGTTGAATATAGTAATGACCAGTCGCGATTGTACATAGTTAATGTAGCCGATTTCAATTCGCAAAAAGACCAGGCAAAAATCCAAAAGTAAAAAAACTGTTCCAATGCTGCTGGTAAGAGGCTAATCCGACGTATTTTGTGACGAGAAATCGAATGGTGCAAACCGCGTTGCTCTCCGACCAATACTTTTGGCTGTAGCCACAAATGAATAATCAATGATGTCAAGATCACGTGCCCAGCAACGGCTCTTACTCCATGGAAACCAAGGAAATTTGCAATTTTTCAACAGCTGGAGATGCCTGGCCCAATTGCGCATCCTTTGGCACCTTATTGATGTGGTCAGTGTTCAATTGTACTTTTTACAGCGGATTGTATCAAGTACCTTTTGTTTTTTTTATATACAAATGGTGTGGTTTTTCTACATGTAGATAAAGACATTGAGTTTTTCTTCGACTTAGAAGTAAGACATTTGCTGCGTGAGTTAAATGGGCTTGGCCCAAAGATTTGACGTCGTCTGGGCTACCGAAGGGCACATAACTTATAATGAAAAGTTGAATATAGTAATGACCAGTCGCGATTGTACATAGTTAATGTAGCCGATTTCAATCAGCAAAAAGACAAGGCAAAAATCCAAAAGTAGAAAAACTGTTCCAATGCTGCTGGTAAGAGGCTAATCCGACGTATTTTGTGACGAGAAATCGAATGGTGCAAACCGCGTTGCTCTCCAACCAATACTTTTGGCTGTAGCCACAAATGAATAATCAATGATGTCAAGATCACGTGCCCAGCAACGGCTCTTACTCCATGGAAACCATAGAAATTTGCAATTTTTCAACAGCTGGAGATGCCTGGCCCAATTGCGCATCCTTTGGCACCTTATTTATGTGGGTCAGTGTTCAATTGTACTTTTTACAGCGGATTGTATCAAGTACCTTGTGTTTTTTTTATATACAAATGGTGTGGTTTTTCTACATGTAGATAAAGACATTGAGTTTGTCTTCGACTTAGAAGTAAGACATTTGCTGGGTGAGTTAAATGGGCTTGGCCCAAAGATTTGACGTCGTCTGGGCTACCGAAGGGCACATAACTTACAATGAAAAGTTAAATATAGTAATGACCAGTCGCGATTGTACATAGTTAATGTAGCCGATTTCAATTCGCAAAAAGACCAGGCAAAAATCCAAAAGTAGAAAAGCTATTCCAATGCTGCTGGTAAGAGGCTAATCCGACGTATTTTGTGACGAGAAATCGAATGGTGCAAACCGCGTTGCTCTCCGACCAATACTTTTGGCTGTAGCCACAAATGAATAATCAATGATGTCAAGATCACGTGCCCAGGAACGGCTCTTAATCTATGGAAACCATAGAAATTTGCAATTTTTCAACAGCTGGAGATGCCTGGCCCAATTGCGCATCTTTTGGCACCTTATTGATGTGGGTCAGTGTTCAATTGTACTTTTTACAGCAGACTGTATCAAGTACCTTGTGTTTTTTTATATACAAATGGTGTGGTTTTTCTACATGTAGATAAAGACATTGAGATTGTCTTCGACTTAGGAGTAAGACATTTGCTGGGTGAGTTAAATGGGCTTGGCCCAAAGAATTGACGTCGTCTGGGCTACCGAAGGGCACATAACTTATAATGAAAAGTTGAATATAGTAATGACCAGTCGCGATTGTACATAGTTAATGTAGCCGATTTCAATTCGCAAAAAGACCAGGCAAAAATCCAAAAGTAAAAAAACTGTTCCAATGCTGCTGGTAAGAGGCTAATCCGACGTATTTTGTGACGAGAAATCGAATGGTGCAAACCGCGTTGCTCTCCGACCAATACTTTTGGCTGTAGCCACAAATGAATAATCAATGATGTCAAGATCACGTGCCCAGCAACGGCTCTTACTCCATGGAAACCAAGGAAATTTGCAATTTTTCAACAGCTGGAGATGCCTGGCCCAATTGCGCATCCTTTGGCACCTTATTGATGTGGGTCACTGTTCAATTGTACTTTTTACAGCGGATTGTATCAAGTACCTTTTGTTTTTTTTATATACAAATGGTGTGGTTTTTCTACATGTAGATAAAGACATTGAGTTTTTCTTCGACTTAGAAGTAAGACATTTGCTGCGTGAGTTAAATGGGCTTGGCCCAAAGATTTGACGTCGTCTGGGCTACCGAAGGGCACATAACTTATAATGAAAAGTTGAATATAGTAATGACCAGTCGCGATTGTACATAGTTAATGTAACCGATTTCAATTCGCAAAAAGACCAGGCAAAAATCCAAAAGTAGAAAAACTGTTCCAATGCTGCTGGTAAGAGGCTAATCCGACGTATTTTGTGACGAGAAATCGAATGGTGCAAACCGCGTTGCTCTCCGACCAATACTTTTGGCTGTAGCCACAAATGAATAATCAATGATGTCAAGATCACGTGCCCAGCAACGGCTCTTACTCCATGGAAACCATAGAAATTTGCAATTTTTCAACAGCTGGAGATGCCTGGCCCAATTGCGCATCCTTTTGCACCTTATTGATGTGCGTCAGTGTTCAATTGTACTTTTTACAGCGGATTGTATCAAGTACCTTGTGTTTTTTTTATATACAAATGGTGTGGTTTTTCTACATGTAGAAAAAGACATTGAGTTTTTCTTCGACTTAGAAGTAAGACAATTGCTGGGTGAGTTAAATGGGCTTGGCCCAAAGATTTGACGTCGTCTGGGCTACCGAAGGGCACATAACTTATAATGAAAAGTTGAATATAGTAATGACCAGTCGCGAGTGTACATAGTTAATGTAGCCGATTTCAATTCGCAAAAAGACCAGGCAAAAATCCAAAAGTAAAAAAAACAGTTCCAATGCTGCTGGTAAGAGGCTAATCCGACGTATTTTGTGACGAGAAATCGAATGGTGCAAACCGCGTTGCTCTCCGACCAATACTTTTGGCTGTAGCCACAAATGAATAATCAATGATGTCAAGATCACGTGCCCAGCAACGGCTCTTAATCCATGGAAACCATAGAAATTTGCAATTTTTCAACAGCTGGAGATGCCTGGCCCAATTGCGCATCTTTTGGCACCTTATTGATGTGGGTCAGTGTTCAATTGTAGTTTTTACAGCAGATTGTATCAAGTACCTTGTGTTTTTTTATATACAAATGGTGTGGTTTTTCTACATGTAGATAAAGACATTGAGTTTGTCTTCGACTTAGAAGTAAGACATTTGTTGGGTGAGTTAAATGGGCTTGGCCCAAAGATTTGACGTCGTCTGGGCTACCGAAGGGCACATAACTTATAATGAAAAGTTGAATATAGTAATGACCAGTCGCGATTGTACATAGTTAATGTAGCCGATTTCAATTAGCAAAAAGACCAGGCAAAAATCCAAAAGTAGAAAACTGTTCCAATGATGCTGGTAAGAGGCTAATCCGACGTATTTTGTGACGAGAAATCGAATGGTGCAAACCGCGTTGCTCTCCAACCAATACTTTTGGCTGTAGCCACAAATGAATAATCAATGATGTCAAGATCACGTGCCCAGCAACGGCTCTTACTCCATGGAAACCAAGGAAATTTGCAATTTTTCAACAGCTGGAGATGCCTGGCCCAATTGCGCATCCTTTGGCACCTTATTGATGTGGATCAGTGTTCAATTGTACTTTTTACAGCGGATTGTATCAAGTACCTTGTGTTTTTTTTATATACAAATGGTGTGGTTTTTCAACATGTAGATAAAGACATTGAGTTTTTCTTCGACTTAGAAGTAAGACATTTGCTGCGTGAGTTAAATGGGCTTGGCCCAAAGATTTGACGTCGTCTGGGCTACCGAAGGGCACATAACTTATAATGAAAAGTTGAATATAGTAATGACCAGTCGCGATTGTACATAGTTAATGTACCCGATTTCAATTCGCAAAAAGACCAGGCAAAATTCCAAAAGTAGAAAAACTGTTCCAATGCTGCTGGTAAGAGGCTAATCCGACGTATTTTGTGACGAGAAATCGAATGGTGCAAACCGCGTTGCTCTCCAACTAATACTTTTGGCTGTAGCCACAAATGAATAATCAATGATGTCAAGATCACGTGCCCAGCAACGGCTCTTACTCCATGGAAACCATAGAAATTTGCAATTTTTCAACAGCTGGAGATGCCTGGCCCAATTGCGCATCCTTTGGCACCTTATTTATGTGGGTCAGTGTTCAATTGTACTTTTTACAGCGGATTGTATCAAGTACCTTGTGTTTTTTTTATATACAAATGGTGTGGTTTTTCTACATGTAGATAAAGACATTGAGTTTGTCTTCGACTTAGAAGTAAGACATTTGCTGCGTGAGTTAAATGGGCTTGGCCCAAAGATTTGACGTCGTCTGGGCTACCGAAGGGCACATAACTTATAATGAAAAGTTGAATATAGTAATGACCAGTCGCGATTGTACATAGTTAATGTAGCCGATTTCAATTAGCAAAAAGACCAGGCAAAAATCCAAAGGTGGAAAAACTGTTCCAATGCTGCTGGTAAGAGGCTAATCCGACGTATTTTGTGACGAGAAATCGAATGGTGCAAACCGCGTTGCTCTCCAACCAATACTTTTGGCTGTAGCCACAAATGAATAATCAATGATGTCAAGATCACGTGCCCAGCAACGGCTCTTACTTCATGGAAACCAAGGAAATTTGCAATTTTTCAACAGCTGGAGATGCCTGGCCCAATTGCGCATCCTTTGGCACCTTATTGATGTGGGTCAGTGTTCAATTGTACTCTTTACAGCGGATTGTATCAAGTACCTTGTGTTTTATATACAAATGGTGTGGTTTTTCTACATGTAGATAAAGACATTGAGTTTGTCTTCGACTTAGGAGTAAGACATTTGCTGGGTGAGTTAAATGGGCTTGGCCCAAAGATTTGACGTCGTCTGGGCTACCGAAGGGCACATAACTTATAATGAAAAGTTGAATATAGTAATGACCAGTCGCGATTGTACATAGTTAATGTAGCCGGTTTCAATCAGCAAAAAGACCAGGCAAAAATCCAAAAGTAGAAAAACTGTTCCAATGCTGCTGGTAAGAGGCTAATCCGACGTATTTTGTGACGAGAAATCGAATGGTGCAAACCGCGTTGCTCTCCAACCAATACTTTTGGCTGTAGCCACAAATGTATAATCAATGATGTCAAGATCACGTGCCCAGCAACGGCTCTTACTCCATGGAAACCAAGGAAATTTGCAATTTTTCAACAGCTGGAGATGCCTGGCCCAATTGAGCATCCTTTGGCACCTTATTGATGTGCGTCAGTGTTCAATTGTACTTTTTACAGCGGATTGTATCAAGTACCTTGTGTTTTTTTTATATACAAATGGTGTGGATTTTCTACATGTAGATAAAGACATTGAGTTCTTCTTCGACTTAGAAGTAAGACATTTGCTGCGTGAGTTAAATGGGCTTGGCCCAAAGATTTGACGTCGTCTGGGCTACCGAAGGGCCCATAACTTATAATGAAAAGTTGAATATAGTAATGACCAGTCGCGATTGTACATAGTTAATGTAGCCGATTTCAATTCGCAAAAAGACCAGGCAAAAATCCAAAAGTAGAAAAACTGTTCCAATGCTGCTGGTAAGAGGCTAATCCGACGTATTTTGTGACGAGAAATCGAATGGTGCAAACCGCGTTGCTCTCCGACCAATACTTTTGGCTGTAGCCACAAATGTATAATCAATGATGTCAAGATCACGTGCCCAGCAACGGCTCTTACTCCATGGAAACCAAGGAAATTTGCAATTTTTCAACAGCTGGAGATGCCTGGCCCAATTGCGCATCCTTTGGCACCTTATTGATGTGGATCAGTGTTCAATTGTACTTTTTACAGCGGATTGTATCAAGTACCTTGTGTTTTTTTTATATACAAATGGTGTGGTTTGTCAACATGTAGATAAAGACATTGAGTTTTTCTTCGACTTAGAAGTAAGACATTTGCTGGGTGAGTTAAATGGGCTTGGCCCAAAGATTTGACGTCGTCTGGGCTACCGAAGGGCACATAACTTACAATGAAAAGTTAAATATAGTAATGACCAGTCGCGATTGTACATAGTTAATGTAGCCGATTTCAATTCGCAAAAAGACCAGGCAAAAATCCAAAAGTAGAAAAGCTATTCCAATGCTGCTGGTAAGAGGCTAATCCGACGTATTTTGTGACGAGAAATCGAATGGTGCAAACCGCGTTGCTCTCCGACCAATACTTTTGGCTGTAGCCACAAATGAATAATCAATGATGTCAAGATCACGTGCCCAGGAACGGCTCTTAATCTATGGAAACCATAGAAATTTGCAATTTTTCAACAGCTGGAGATGCCTGGCCCAATTGCGCATCTTTTGGCACCTTATTGATGTGGGTCAGTGTTCAATTGTACTTTTTACAGCAGACTGTATCAAGTACCTTGTGTTTTTTTATATACAAATGGTGTGGTTTTTCTACATGTAGATAAAGACATTGAGATTGTCTTCGACTTAGGAGTAAGACATTTGCTGGGTGAGTTAAATGGGCTTGGCCCAAAGAATTGACGTCGTCTGGGCTACCGAAGGGCACATAACTTATAATGAAAAGTTGAATATAGTAATGACCAGTCGCGATTGTACATAGTTAATGTAGCCGATTTCAATTCGCAAAAAGACCAGGCAAAAATCCAAAAGTAAAAAAACTGTTCCAATGCTGCTGGTAAGAGGCTAATCCGACGTATTTTGTGACGAGAAATCGAATGGTGCAAACCGCGTTGCTCTCCGACCAATACTTTTGGCTGTAGCCACAAATGAATAATCAATGATGTCAAGATCACGTGCCCAGCAACGGCTCTTACTCCATGGAAACCAAGGAAATTTGCAATTTTTCAACAGCTGGAGATGCCTGGCCCAATTGCGCATCCTTTGGCACCTTATTGATGTGGGTCAGTGTTCAATTGTACTTTTTACAGCGGATTGTATCAAGTACCTTTTGTTTTTTTTACATACAAATGGTGTGGTTTTTCTACATGTAGATAAAGACATTGAGTTTGTCTTCGACTTAGAAGTAAGACATTTGTTGGGTGAGTTAAATGGGCTTGGCCCAAAGATTTGACGTCGTCTGGGCTACCGAAGGGCACATAACTTATAATGAAAAGTTCAATATAGTAACGACCAGTCGCGATTGTACATAGTTAATGCAGCCGATTTCAATTAGCAAAAAGACCAGGCAAAAATCCAAAAGTGGAAAAACTGTTCCAATGCTGCTGGTAAGAGGCTAATCCGACGTATTTTGTGACGAGAAATCGAATGGTGCAAACCGCGTTGCTCTCCGACCAATACTTTTGGCTGTAGCCACAAGTGAATAATCAATGATGTCAAGATCACGTGCCCAGCAACGGCTCTTACTCCATGGAAACCAAGGAAATTTGCAATTTTTCAACAGCTGGAGATGCCTGGCCCAATTGCGCATCCTTTGGCACCTTATTGATGTGGGTCAGTGTTCAATTGTACTTTTTACAGCGGATTGTATCAAGTACCTTTTGTTTTTTTTATATACAAATGGTGTGGTTTTTCTACATGTAGATAAAGACATTGAGTTTGTCTTCGACTTAGAAGTAAGACATTTGCTGGGTGAGTTAAATGGGCTTGGCCCAAAGATTTGACGTCGTCTGGGCTACCGAAGGGCACATAACTTATAATGAAAAGTTGAATATAGTAATGACCAGTCGCGATTGTACATAGTTAATGTAGCCGATTTCAATTCGCAAAAAGACCAGGCAAAAATCCAAAAGTGGAAAAACTGTTCCAATGCTGCTGGTAAGAGGCTAATCCGACGTATTTTGTGACGAGAAATCGAATGGTGCAAACCGCGTTGCTCTCCGACCAATACTTTTGGCTGTAGCCACAAATGAATAATCAATGCTGTCAAGATCACGTGCCCAGCAACGGCTCTTACTCCATGGAAACCAAGGAAATTTGCAATTTTTCAACAGCTGGAGATGCCTGGCCCAATTGCTCATCCTTTGGCACCTTATTGATGTGGGTCAGTGTTCAATTGTACTTTTTACAGCGGATTGTATCAAGTACCTTTTGTTTTTTTTACATACAAATGGTGTGGTTTTTCTACATGTAGATAAAGACATTGAGTTTGTCTTCGACTTAGAAGTAAGACATTTGTTGGGTGAGTTAAATGGGCTTGGCCCAAAGATTTGACGTCGTCTGGGCTACCGAAGGGCACATAACTTATAATGAAAAGTTGAATATAGTAATGACCAGTCGCGATTGTACATAGTTAATGCAGCCGATTTCAATTAGCAAAAAGAACAGGCAAAAATCCAAAAGTGGAAAAAACTGTTCCAATGCTGCTGGTAAGAGGCTAATCCGACGTATTTTGTGACGAGAAATCGAATGGTGCAAACCGCGTTGCTCTCCGACCAATACTTTTGGCTGTAGCCACAAATGAATAATCAATGATGTCAAGATCACGTGCCCAGCAACGGCTCTTACTCCATGGAAACCAAGGAAATTTGCAATTTTTCAACAGCTGGAGATGCCTGGCCCAATTGCGCATCCTTTGGCACCTTATTGATGTGGGTCAGTGTTCAATTGTACTTTTTACAGCGGGTTGTATCAAGTACCTTGTGTTTTTTTTATATACAAATGGTGTGGTTTTTCTACATGTAGATAAAGACATTGAGTTTGTCTTCGACTTAGAAGTAAGACATTTGCTGGGTGAGTTAAATGGGCTTGGCCCAAAGATTTGACGTCGTCTGGGCTACCGAAGGGCACAGAACTTATAATGAAATGTTGAATATAGTAATGACCAGTCGCGATTGTACATAGTTAATGTAGCCGATTTCAATTAGCAAAATGACCAGGCAAAAATCCAAAAGTGGAAAAACTGTTCCAATGCTGCTGGTAAGAGGCTAATCCGACGTATTTTGTGACGAGAAATCGAATGGTGCAAACCGCGTTGCTCTCCGACCAATACTTTTGGCTGTAGCCACAAATGAATAATCAATGATGTCAAGATCACGTGCCCAGCAACGGCTCTTACTCCATGGAAACCAAGGAAATTTGCAATTTTTCAACAGCTGGAGATGCCTGGCCCAATTGCGCATCCTTTGGCACCTTATTGATGTGGGTCAGTGTTCAATTGTACTTTTTACAGGGGGTTGTATCAAGTACCTTGTGTTTTTTTTATATACAAATGGTGTGGTTTTTCTACATGTAGATAAAGACATTGAGTTTGTCTTCGACTTAGAAGTAAGACATTTGCTGGGTGAGTTAAATGGGCTTGGCCCAAAGATTTGACGTCGTCTGGGCTACCGAAGGGCACAGAACTTATAATGAAATGTTGAATATAGTAATGACCAGTCGCGATTGTACATAGTTAATGTAGCCGATTTCAATTAGCAAAATGACCAGGCAAAAATCCAAAAGTGGAAAAACTGTTCCAATGCTGCTGGTAAGAGGCTAATCCGACGTATTTTGTGACGAGAAATCGAATGGTGCAAACCGCGTTGCTCTCCGACCAATACTTTTGGCTGTAGCCACAAATGAATAATCAATGATGTCAAGATCACGTGCCCAGCAACGGCTCTTACTCCATGGAAACCAAGGAAATTTGCAATTTTTCAACAGCTGGAGATGCCTGGCCCAATTGCGCATCCTTTGGCACCTTATTGATGTGGGTCAGTGTTCAATTGTACTTTTTACAGCGGATTGTATCAAGTACCTTTTGTTTTTTTTATATACAAATGGTGTGGTTTTTCTACATGTAGATAAAGACATTGAGTTTGTCTTCGACTTAGAAGTAAGACATTTGTTGGGTGAGTTAAATGGGCTTGGCCCAAAGATTTGACGTCGTCTGGGCTACCGAAGGGCACATAACTTATAATGAAAAGTTGAATATAGTAATGACCAGTCGCGATTGTACATAGTTAATGTAGCCGATTTCAATTAGCAAAAAGACCAGGCAAAAATCCAAAAGTAAAAAAACTGTTCCAATGCTGCTGGTAAGAGGCTAATCCGACGTATTTTGTGACGAGAAATCGAATGGTGCAAACCGCGTTGCTCTCCGACCAATACTTTTGGCTGTAGCCACAAATGAATAATCAATGATGTCAAGATCACGTGCCCAGCAACGGCTCTTACTCCATGGAAACCAAGGAAATTTGCAATTTTTCAACAGCTGGAGATGCCTGGCCCAATTGCGCATCCTTTGGCACCTTATTGATGTGGGTCAGTGTTCAATTGTACTTTTTACAGCGGATTGTATCAAGTACCTTGTGTTTTTTTTTATATACAAATGGTGTGGTTTTTCTACATGTAGATAAAGACATTGAGTTTGTCTTCGACTTAGAAGTAAGACATTTGTTGGGTGAGTTAAATGGGCTTGACCCAAAGATTTGACGTCGTCTGGGCTACCGAAGGGCACATAACTTATAATGAAAAGTTGAATATAGTAATGACCAGTCGCGATTGTACATAGTCAATGCAGCCGATTTCAATTAGCAAAAAGACCAGGCAAAAATCCAAAAGTGGAAAAACTGTTCCAATGCTGCTGGTAAGAGGCTAATCCGACGTATTTTGTGACGAGAAATCGAATGGTGCAAACCGCGTTGCTCTCCGACCAATACTTTTGGCTGTAGCCACAAATGAATAATCAATGATGTCAAGATCACGTGCCCAGCAACGGCTCTTACTCCATGGAAACCAAGGAAATTTGCAATTTTTCAACAGCTGGAGATGCCTGGCCCAATTGCGCATCCTTTGGCACCTTATTGATGTGGGTCAGTGTTCAATTGTACTTTTTACAGCGGGTTGTATCAAGTACCTTGTGTTTTTTTTATATACAAATGGTGTGGTTTTTCTACATGTAGATAAAGACATTGAGTTTGTCTTCGACTTAGAAGTAAGACATTTGCTGGGTGAGTTAAATGGGCTTGGCCCAAAGATTTGACGTCGTCTGGGCTACCGAAGGGCACAGAACTTATAATGAAATGTTGAATATAGTAATGACCAGTCGCGATTGTACATAGTTAATGTAGCCGATTTCAATTAGCAAAATGACCAGGCAAAAATCCAAAAGTGGAAAAACTGTTCCAATGCTGCTGGTAAGAGGCTAATCCGACGTATTTTGTGACGAGAAATCGAATGGTGCAAACCGCGTTGCTCTCCGACCAATACTTTTGGCTGTAGCCACAAATGAATAATCAATGATGTCAAGATCACGTGCCCAGCAACGGCTCTTACTCCATGGAAACCAAGGAAATTTGCAATTTTTCAACAGCTGGAGATGCCTGGCCCAATTGCGCATCCTTTGGCACCTTATTGATGTGGGTCAGTGTTCAATTGTACTTTTTACAGCGGATTGTATCAAGTACCTTTTGTTTTTTTTATATACAAATGGTGTGGTTTTTCTACATGTAGATAAAGACATTGAGTTTGTCTTCGACTTAGAAGTAAGACATTTGCTGGGTGAGTTAAATGGGCTTGACCCAAAGATTTGACGTCGTCTGGGCTACCGAAGGGCACATAACTTATAATGAAAAGTTGAATATAGTAATGACCAGTCGCGATTGTACATAGTTAATGTAGCCGATTTCAATTCGCAAAAAGACAAGGCAAAAATCCAAAAGTAGAAAAACTGTTCCAATGCTGCTGGTAAGAGGCTAATCCGACGTATTTTGTGACGAGAAATCGAATGGTGCAAACCGCGTTGCTCTCCGACCAATACTTTTGGCT
Source organism: Liolophura sinensis (assembly GCF_032854445.1). Classification (NCBI taxonomy): domain Eukaryota; kingdom Metazoa; phylum Mollusca; class Polyplacophora; order Chitonida; family Chitonidae; genus Liolophura; species Liolophura sinensis. Next base: position 66,345 of record NW_027018021.1, on the reverse strand, counting down.
GTAGCCACAAATGAATAATCAATGATGTCAAGATCACGTGCCCAGCAACGGCTCTTACTCCATGGAAACCAAGGAAATTTGCAATTTTTCAACAGCTGGAGATGCCTGGCCCAATTGCGCATCCTTTGGCACCTTATTGATGTGGGTCAGTGTTCAATTGTACTTTTTACAGCGGATTGTATCAAGTACCTTTTGTTTTTCTTACATACAAATGGTGTGGTTTTTCTACATGTAGATAAAGACATTGAGTTTGTCTTCGACTTAGAAGTAAGACATTTGCTGGGTGAGTTAAATGGGCTTGGCCCAAAGATTTGACGTCGTCTGGGCTACCGAAGGGCACAGAACTTATAATGAAATGTTGAATATAGTAATGACCAGTCGCGATTGTACATAGTTAATGTAGCCGATTTCAATCAGCAATATGACCAGGCAAAAATCCAAAAGTGGAAAAACTGTTCCAATGCTGCTGGTAAGAGGCTAATCCGACGTATTTTGTGACGAGAAATCGAATGGTGCAAACCGCGTTGTTCTCCGACCAATACTTTTGGCTGTAGCCACAAATGAATAATCAATGATGTCAAGATCACGTGCCCAGCAACGGCTCTTACTCCATGGAAACCAATGAAATTTGCAATTTTTCAACAGCTGGAGATGCCTGGCCCAATTGCGCATCCTTTGGCACCTTATTGATGTGGGTCAGTGTTCAATTGTACTTTTTACAGCGGATTGTATCAAGTACCTTTTGTTTTTTTTATATACAAATGGTGTGGTTTTTCTACATGTAGATAAAGACATTGAGTTTGTCTTCGACTTAGAAGTAAGACATTTGTTGGGTGAGTTAAATGGGCTTGGCCCAAAGATTTGACGTCGTCTGGGCTACCGAAGGGCACATAACTTATAATGAAAAGTTGAATATAGTAATGACCAGTCGCGATTGTACATAGTTAATGTAGCCGATTTCAATTCGCAAAAAGACCAGGCAAAAATCCAAAAGTGGAAAAAACTGTTCCAATGCTGCTGGTAAGAGGCTAATCCGACGTATTTTGTGACGAGAAATCGAATGGTGCAAACCGCGTTGCTCTCCGACCAATACTTTTGGCTGTAGCCACAAATGAATAATCAATGATGTCAAGATCACGTGCCCAGCAACGGCTCTTACTCCATGGAAACCAAGGAAATTTGCAATTTTTCAACATCTATAGATGCCTGGCCCAATTGCGCATCCTTTGGCACCTTATTGATGTGGGTCAGTGTTCAATTGTACTTTTTACAGCGGATTGTATCAAGTACCTTTTTTTTTTTTTATATACAAATGGTGTGGTTTTTCTACATGTAGATAAAGACATTGAGTTTGTCTTCGACTTAGAAGTAAGACATTTGCTGGGTGAGTTAAATGGGCTTGGCCCAAAGATTTGACGTCGTCTGGGCTACCGAAGGGCACATAACTTATAATGAAAAGTTGAATATAGTAATGACCAGTCGCGATTGTACATAGTTAATGTAGCCGATTTCAATTCGCAAAAAGACAAGGCAAAAATCCAAAAGTAGAAAAACTGTTCCAATGCTGCTGGTAAGAGGCTAATCCGACGTATTTTGTGACGAGAAATCGAATGGTGCAAACCGCGTTGCTCTCCGACCAATACTTTTGGCTGTAGCCACAAATGAATAATCAATGATGTCAAGATCACGTGCCCAGCAACGGCTCTTACTCCATGGAAACCAAGGAAATTTGCAATTTTTCAACAGCTGGAGATGCCTGGCCCAATTGCGCATCCTTTGGCACCTTATTGATGTGGGTCAGTGTTTAATTGTACTTTTTACAGCGGGTTGTATCAAGTACGTTGTGTTTTTTTTATATACAAATGGTGTGGTTTTTCTACATGTAGATAAAGACATTGAGTTTGTCTTCGACTTAGAAGTAAGACATTTGCTGGGTGAGTTAAATGGGCTTGGCCCAAAGATTTGACGTCGTCTGGGCTACCGAAGGGTACAGAACTTATAATGAAATGTTGAATATAGTAATGACCAGTCGCGATTGTACATAGTTAATGTAGCCGATTTCAATTAGCAAAATGACCAGGCAAAAATCCAAAAGTGGAAAAAACTGTTCCAATGCTGCTGGTAAGAGGCTAATCCGACATATTTTGTGACGAGAAATCGAATGGTGCAAACCGCGTTGCTCTCCGACCAATACTTTTGGCTGTAGCCACAAATGAATAATCAATGATGTCAAGATCACGTGCCCAGCAACGGCTCTTACTCCATGGAAACCAAGGAAATTTGCAATTTTTCAACAGCTGGAGATGCCTGGCCCAATTGCGCATCCTTTGGCACCTTATTGATGTGGGTCAGTGTTCAATTGTACTTTTTACAGCGGATTGTATCAAGTACCTTTTGTTTTTTTTATATACAAATGGTGTGGTTTTTCTACATGTAGATAAAGACATTGAGTTTGTCTTCGACTTAGAAGTAAGACATTTGCTGGGTGAGTTAAATGGGCTTGGCCCAAAGATTTGACGTCGTCTGGGCTACCGAAGGGCACATAACTTATAATGAAAAGTTGAATATAGTAATGACCAGTCGCGATTGTACATAGTTAATGTAGCCGATTTCAATTCGCAAAAAGACAAGGCAAAAATCCAAAAGTGGAAAAACTGTTCCAATGCTGCTGGTAAGAGGCTAATCCGACGTATTTTGTGACGAGAAATCGAATGGTGCAAACCGCGTTGCTCTCCGACCAATACTTTTGGCTGTAGCCACAAATGAATAATCAATGATGTCAAGATCACGTGCCCAGCAACGGCTCTTACTCCATGGAAACCAAGGAAATTTGCAATTTTTCAACAGCTGGAGATGCCTGGCCCAATTGCGCATCCTTTGGCACCTTATTGATGTGGGTCAGTGTTCAATTGTACTTTTTACAGCGGATTGTATCAAGTACCTTGTGTTTTTTTTATATACAAATGGTGTGGTTTTTCTACATGTAGATAAAGACATTGAGTTTGTCTTCGACTTAGAAGTAAGACATTTGTTGTGTGAGTTAAATGGGCTTGGCCCAAAGATTTGACGTCGTCTGGGCTACCGAAGAGCACAGAACTTATAATGAAATGTTGAATATAGTAATGACCAGTCGCGATTATACATAGTTAATGTAGCCGATTTCAATTAGCAAAATGACCAGGCAAAAATACAAAAGTGGAAAAACTGTTCCAATGCTGCTGGTAAGAGGCTAATCCGACGTATTTTGTGACGAGAAATCGAATGGTGCAAACCGCGTTGCTCTCCGACCAATACTTTTGGCTGTAGCCACAAATGAATAATCAATGATGTCAAGATCACGTGCCCAGCAACGGCTCTTACTCCATGGAAACCAAGGAAATTTGCAATTTTTCAACAGCTGGAGATGCCTGGCCCAATTGCGCATCCTTTGGCACCTTATTGATGTGGGTCAGTGTTCAATTGTACTTTTTACAGCGGATTGTATCAAGTACCTTTTGTTTTTTTTATATACAAATGGTGTGGTTTTTCTACATGTAGATAAAGACATTGAGTTTGTCTTCGACTTAGAAGTAAGACATTTGCTGGGTGAGTTAAATGGGCTTGACCCAAAGATTTGACGTCGTCTGGGCTACCGAAGGGCACATAACTTATAATGAAAAGTTGAATATAGTAATGACCAGTCGCGATTGTACATAGTTAATGTAGCCGATTTCAATTCGCAAAAAGACAAGGCAAAAATCCAAAAGTAGAAAAACTGTTCCAATGCTGCTGGTAAGAGGCTAATCCGACGTATTTTGTGACGAGAAATCGAATGGTGCAAACCGCGTTGCTCTCCGACCAATACTTTTGGCTGTAGCCACAAATGAATAATCAATGATGTCAAGATCACGTGCCCAGCAACGGCTCTTACTCCATGGAAACCAAGGAAATTTGCAATTTTTCAACAGCTGGAGATGCCTGGCCCAATTGCGCATCCTTTGGCACCTTATTGATGTGGGTCAGTGTTTAATTGTACTTTTTACAGCGGGTTGTATCAAGTACGTTGTGTTTTTTTTATATACAAATGGTGTGGTTTTTCTACATGTAGATAAAGACATTGAGTTTGTCTTCGACTTAGAAGTAAGACATTTGCTGGGTGAGTTAAATGGGCTTGGCCCAAAGATTTGACGTCGTCTGGGCTACCGAAGGGTACAGAACTTATAATGAAATGTTGAATATAGTAATGACCAGTCGCGATTGTACATAGTTAATGTAGCCGATTTCAATTAGCAAAATGACCAGGCAAAAATCCAAAAGTGGAAAAACTGTTCCAATGCTGCTGGTAAGAGGCTAATCCGACATATTTTGTGACGAGAAATCGAATGGTGCAAACCGCGTTGCTCTCCGACCAATACTTTTGGCTGTAGCCACAAATGAATAATCAATGATGTCAAGATCACGTGCCCAGCAACGGCTCTTACTCCATGGAAACCAAGGAAATTTGCAATTTTTCAACAGCTGGAGATGCCTGGCCCAATTGCGCATCCTTTGGCACCTTATTGATGTGGGTCAGTGTTCAATTGTACTTTTTACAGCGGATTGTATCAAGTACCTTTTGTTTTTTTTATATACAAATGGTGTGGTTTTTCTACATGTAGATAAAGACATTGAGTTTGTCTTCGACTTAGAAGTAAGACATTTGCTGGGTGAGTTAAATGGGCTTGGCCCAAAGATTTGACGTCGTCTGGGCTACCGAAGGGCACATAACTTATAATGAAAAGTTGAATATAGTAATGACCAGTCGCGATTGTACATAGTTAATGTAGCCGATTTCAATTCGCAAAAAGACAAGGCAAAAATCCAAAAGTGGAAAAACTGTTCAATGCTGCTGGTAAGAGGCTAATCCGACGTATTTTGTGACGAGAAATCGAATGGTGCAAACCGCGTTGCTCTCCGACCAATACTTTTGGCTGTAGCCACAAATGAATAATCAATGATGTCAAGATCACGTGCCCAGCAACGGCTCTTACTCCATGGAAACCAAGGAAATTTGCAATTTTTCAACAGCTGGAGATGCCTGGCCCAATTGCGCATCCTTTGGCACCTTATTGATGTGGGTCAGTGTTCAATTGTACTTTTTACAGCGGATTGTATCAAGTACCTTGTGTTTTTTTTATATACAAATGGTGTGGTTTTTCTACATGTAGATAAAGACATTGAGTTTGTCTTCGACTTAGAAGTAAGACATTTGTTGTGTGAGGTTAAATGGGCTTGGCCCAAAGATTTGACGTCGTCTGGGGCTACGAAGAGCACAGAACTTATAATGAAATGTTGAATATAGTAATGACCAGTCGCGATTATACATAGTTAATGTAGCCGATTTCAATTAGCAAAATGACCAGGCAAAAATACAAAAGTGGTAGAAAAACTGTTCCAATGCTGCTGGTAAGAGGCTAATCCGACGTATTTTGTGACGAGAAATCGAATGGTGCAAACCGCGTTGCTCTCCGACCAATACTTTTGGCTGTAGCCACAAATGAATAATCAATGATGTCAAGATCACGTGCCCAGCAACGGCTCTTACTCCATGGAAACCAAGGAAATTTGCAATTTTTCAACAGCTGGAGATGCCTGGCCCAATTGCGCATCCTTTGGCACCTTATTGATGTGGGTCAGTGTTCAATTGTACTTTTTACAGCGGATTGTATCAAGTACCTTTTGTTTTTTTTACATACAAATGGTGTGGTTTTTCTACATGTAGATAAAGACATTGAGTTTGTCTTCGACTTAGAAGTAAGACATTTGTTGGGTGAGTTAAATGGGCTTGGCCCAAAGATTTGACGTCGTCTGGGCTACCGAAGGGCACATAACTTATAATGAAAAGTTGAATATAGTAATGACCAGTCGCGATTGTACATAGTTAATGCAGCCGATTTCAATTAGCAAAAAGAACAGGCAAAAATCCAAAAGTGGAAAAACTGTTCCAATGCTGCTGGTAAGAGGCTAATCCGACGTATTTTGTGACGAGAAATCGAATGGTGCAAACCGCGTTGCTCTCCGACCAATACTTTTGGCTGTAGCCACAAATGAATAATCAATGATGTCAAGATCACGTGCCCAGCAACGGCTCTTACTCCATGGAAACCAAGGAAATTTGCAATTTTTCAACAGCTGGAGATGCCTGGCCCAATTGCGCATCCTTTGGCACCTTATTGATGTGGGTCAGTGTTCAATTGTACTTTTTACAGCGGATTGTATCAAGTACCTTTTGTTTTTTTTACATACAAATGGTGTGGTTTTTCTACATGTAGATAAAGACATTGAGTTTGTCTTCGACTTAGAAGTAAGACATTTGTTGGGTGAGTTAAATGGGCTTGGCCCAAAGATTTGACGTCGTCTGGGCTACCGAAGGGCACAGAACTTATAATGAAATGTTGAATATAGTAATGACCAGTCGCGATTGTACATAGTTAATGTAGCCGATTTCAATTCGCAAAAAGACCAGGCAAAAATCCAAAAGTGGAAAAACTGTTCCAATGCTGCTGGTAAGAGGCTAATCCGACGTATTTTGTGACGAGAAATCGAATGGTGCAAACCGCGTTGCTCTCCGACCAATACTTTTGGCTGTAGCCACAAATGAATAATCAATGATGTCAAGATCACGTGCCCAGCAACGGCTCTTACTCCATGGAAACCAAGGAAATTTGCAATTTTTCAACAGCTGGAGATGCCTGGCCCAATTGCGCATCCTTTGGCACCTTATTGATGTGGGTCAGTGTTCAATTGTACTTTTTACAGCGGATTGTATCAAGTACCTTGTGTTTTTTTTATATACAAATGGTGTGGTTTTTCTACATGTAGATAAAGACATTGAGTTTGTCTTCGACTTAGAAGTAAGACATTTGTTGGGTGAGTTAAATGGGCTTGACCCAAAGATTTGACGTCGTCTGGGCTACCGAAGGGCACATAACTTATAATGAAAAGTTGAATATAGTAATGACCAGTCGCGATTTTACATAGTTAATGTAGCCGATTTCAATTAGCAAAATGACCAGGCAAAAATCCAAAAGTGGAAAAACTGTTCCAATGCTGCTGGTAAGAGGCTAATCCGACGTATTTTGTGACGAGAAATCGAATGGTGCAAACCGCGTTGCTCTCCGACCAATCCTTTTGGCTGTAGCCACAAATGAATAATCAATGATGTCAAGATCACGTGCCCAGCAACGGCTCTTACTCCATGGAAACCAAGGAAATTTGCAATTTTTCAACAGCTGGAGATGCCTGGCCCAATTGCGCATCCTTTGGCACCTTATTGATGTGGGTCAGTGTTTAATTGTACTTTTTACAGCGGGTTGTATCAAGTACCTTGTGTTTTTTTTATATACAAATGGTGTGGTTTTTCTACATGTAGATAAAGACATTGAGTTTGTCTTCGACTTAGAAGTAAGACATTTGCTGGGTGAGTTAAATGGGCTTGGCCCAAAGATTTGACGTCGTCTGGGCTACCGAAGGGCACATAACTTATAATGAAATGTTGAATATAGTAATGACCAGTCGCGATTGTACATAGTTAATGTAGCCGATTTCAATTAGCAAAATGACCAGGCAAAAATCCAAAAGTGGAAAAACTGTTCCAATGCTGCTGGTAAGAGGCTAATCCGACGTATTTTGTGACGAGAAATCGAATGGTGCAAACCGCGTTGCTCTCCGACCAATACTTTTGGCTGTAGCCACAAATGAATAATCAATGATGTCAAGATCACGTGCCCAGCAACGGCTCTTACTCCATGGAAACCAAGGAAATTTGCAATTTTTCAACAGCTGGAGATGCCTGGCCCAATTGCGCATCCTTTGGCACCTTATTGATGTGGGTCAGTGTTCAACTGTACTTTTTACAGCGGATTGTATCAAGTACCTTTTGTTTTTTTTATATACAAATGGTGTGGTTTTTCTACATGTAGATAAAGACATTGAGTTTGTCTTCGACTTAGAAGTAAGACATTTGTTGGGTGAGTTAAATGGGCTTGGCCCAAAGATTTGACGTCGTCTGGGCTACCGAAGGGCACCTAACTTATAATGAAAAGTTGAATATAGTAATGACCAGTCGCGATTGTACATAGTTAATGCAGCCGATTTCAATTAGCAAAAAGAACAGGCAAAAATCCAAAAGTGGAAAAACTGTTCCAATGCTGCTGGTAAGAGGCTAATCCGACGTATTTTGTGACGAGAAATCGAATGGTGCAAACCGCGTTGCTCTCCGACCAATACTTTTGGCTGTAGCCACAAATGAATAATCAATGATGTCAAGATCACGTGCCCAGCAACGGCTCTTACTCCATGGAAACCAAGGAAATTTGCAATTTTTCAACAGCTGGAGATGCCTGGCCCAATTGCGCATCCTTTGGCACCTTATTGATGTGGGTCAGTGTTTAATTGTACTTTTTACAGCGGGTTGTATCAAGTACCTTGTGTTTTTTTTATATACAAATGGTGTGGTTTTTCTACATGTAGATAAAGACATTGAGTTTGTCTTCGACTTAGAAGTAAGACATTTGCTGGGTGAGTTAAATGGGCTTGGCCCAAAGATTTGACGTCGTCTGGGCTACCGAAGGGCACAGAACTTATAATGAAATGTTGAATATAGTAATGACCAGTCGCGATTGTACATAGTTAATGTAGCCGATTTCAATTAGCAAAATGACCAGGCAAAAATCCAAAAGTGGTAAAACTGTTCCAATGCTGCTGGTAAGAGGCTAATCCGACGTATTTTGTGACGAGAAATCGAATGGTGCAAACCGCGTTGCTCTCCGACCAATACTTTTGGCTGTAGCCACAAATGAATAATCAATGGTGTCAAGATCACGTGCCCAGCAACGGCTCTTACTCCATGGAAACCAAGGAAATTTGCAATTTTTCAACAGCTGGAGATGCCTGGCCCAATTGCGCATCCTTTGGCACCTTATTGATGTGGGTCAGTGTTCAATTGTACTTTTTACAGCGGATTGTATCAAGTACCTTGTGTTTTTTTTACATACAAATGGTGTGGTTTTTCTACATGTAGATAAAGACATTGAGTTTGTCTTCGACTTAGAAGTAAGACATTTGTTGGGTGAGTTAAATGGGCTTGGCCCAAAGATTTGACGTCGTCTGGGCTACCGAAGGGCACCTAACTTATAATGAAAAGTTGAATATAGTAATGACCAGTCGCGATTGTACATAGTTAATGCAGCCGATTTCAATTAGCAAAAAGAACAGGCAAAAATCCAAAAGTGGAAAAACTGTTCCAATGCTGCTGGTAAGAGGCTAATCCGACGTATTTTGTGACGAGAAATCGAATGGTGCAAACCGCGTTGCTCTCCGACCAATACTTTTGGCTGTAGCCACAAATGAATAATCAATGATGTCAAGATCACGTGCCCAGCAACGGCTCTTACTCCATGGAAACCAAGGAAATTTGCAATTTTTCAACAGCTGGAGATGCCTGGCCCAATTGCGCATCCTTTGGCACCTTATTGATGTGGGTCAGTGTTCAATTGTACTTTTTACAGCGGGTTGTATCAAGTACCTTGTGTTTTTTTTATATACAAATGGTGTGGTTTTTCTACATGTAGATAAAGACATTGAGTTTGTCTTCGACTTAGAAGTAAGACATTTGCTGGGTGAGTTAAATGGGCTTGGCCCAAAGATTTGACGTCGTCTGGGCTACCGAAGGGCACAGAACTTATAATGAAATGTTGAATATAGTAATGACCAGTCGCGATTGTACATAGTTAATGTACCTGATTTCAATAAGCAAAAAGACCAGGCAAAAATCCAAAAGTGGAAAAACTGTTCCAATGCTGCTGGTAAGAGGCTAATCCGACGTATTTTGTGACGAGAAATCGAATGGTGCAAACCGCGTTGCTCTCCGACCAATACTTTTGGCTGTAGCCACAAATGAATAATCAATGATGTCAAGATCACGTGCCCAGCAACGGCTCTTACTCCATGGAAACCAAGGAAATTTGCAATTTTTCAACAGCTGGAGATGCCTGGCCCAATTGCGCATCCTTTGGCACCTTATTGATGTGGGTCAGTGTTCAATTGTACTTTTTACAGCGGATTGTATCAAGTACCTTTTGTTTTTTTTACATACAAATGGTGTGGTTTTTCTACATGTAGATAAAGACATTGAGTTTGTCTTCGACTTAGAAGTAAGACATTTGTTGGGTGAGTTAAATGGGCTTGGCCCAAAGATTTGACGTCGTCTGGGCTACCGAAGGGCACCTAACTTATAATGAAAAGTTGAATATAGTAATGACCAGTCGCGATTGTACATAGTTAATGCAGCCGATTTCAATTAGCAAAAAGAACAGGCAAAAATCCAAAAGTGGAAAAACTGTTCCAATGCTGCTGGTAAGAGGCTAATCCGACGTATTTTGTGACGAGAAATCGAATGGTGCAAACCGCGTTGCTCTCCGACCAATACTTTTGGCTGTAGCCACAAATGAATAATCAATGGTGTCAAGATCACGTGCCCAGCAACGGCTCTTACTCCATGGAAACCAAGGAAATTTGCAATTTTTCAACAGCTGGAGATGCCTGGCCCAATTGCGCATCCTTTGGCACCTTATTGATGTGGGTCAGTGTTCAATTGTACTTTTTACAGCGGATTGTATCAAGTACCTTGTGTTTTTTTTACATACAAATGGTGTGGTTTTTCTACATGTAGATAAAGACATTGAGTTTGTCTTCGACTTAGAAGTAAGACATTTGTTGGGTGAGTTAAATGGGCTTGGCCCAAAGATTTGACGTCGTCTGGGCTACCGAAGGGCACCTAACTTATAATGAAAAGTTGAATATAGTAATGACCAGTCGCGATTGTACATAGTTAATGCAGCCGATTTCAATTAGCAAAAAGAACAGGCAAAAATCCAAAAGTGGAAAAACTGTTCCAATGCTGCTGGTAAGAGGCTAATCCGACGTATTTTGTGACGAGAAATCGAATGGTGCAAACCGCGTTGCTCTCCGACCAATACTTTTGGCTGTAGCCACAAATGAATAATCAATGATGTCAAGATCACGTGCCCAGCAACGGCTCTTACTCCATGGAAACCAAGGAAATTTGCAATTTTTCAACAGCTGGAGATGCCTGGCCCAATTGCGCATCCTTTGGCACCTTATTGATGTGGGTCAGTGTTCAATTGTACTTTTTACAGCGGGTTGTATCAAGTACCTTGTGTTTTTTTTATATACAAATGGTGTGGTTTTTCTACATGTAGATAAAGACATTGAGTTTGTCTTCGACTTAGAAGTAAGACATTTGCTGGGTGAGTTAAATGGGCTTGGCCCAAAGATTTGACGTCGTCTGGGCTACCGAAGGGCACAGAACTTATAATGAAATGTTGAATATAGTAATGACCAGTCGCGATTGTACATAGTTAATGTACCTGATTTCAATAAGCAAAAAGACCAGGCAAAAATCCAAAAGTGGAAAAACTGTTCCAATGCTGCTGGTAAGAGGCTAATCCGACGTATTTTGTGACGAGAAATCGAATGGTGCAAACCGCGTTGCTCTCCGACCAATACTTTTGGCTGTAGCCACAAATGAATAATCAATGATGTCAAGATCACGTGCCCAGCAACGGCTCTTACTCCATGGAAACCAAGGAAATTTGCAATTTTTCAACAGCTGGAGATGCCTGGCCCAATTGCGCATCCTTTGGCACCTTATTGATGTGGGTCAGTGTTCAATTGTACTTTTTACAGCGGATTGTATCAAGTACCTTTTGTTTTTTTTACATACAAATGGTGTGGTTTTTCTACATGTAGATAAAGACATTGAGTTTGTCTTCGACTTAGAAGTAAGACATTTGTTGGGTGAGTTAAATGGGCTTGGCCCAAAGATTTGACGTCGTCTGGGCTACCGAAGGGCACCTAACTTATAATGAAAAGTTGAATATAGTAATGACCAGTCGCGATTGTACATAGTTAATGCAGCCGATTTCAATTAGCAAAAAGAACAGGCAAAAATCCAAAAGTGGAAAAACTGTTCCAATGCTGCTGGTAAGAGGCTAATCCGACGTATTTTGTGACGAGAAATCGAATGGTGCAAACCGCGTTGCTCTCCGACCAATACTTTTGGCTGTAGCCACAAATGAATAATCAATGATGTCAAGATCACGTGCCCAGCAACGGCTCTTACTCCATGGAAACCAAGGAAATTTGCAATTTTTCAACAGCTGGAGATGCCTGGCCCAATTGCGCATCCTTTGGCACCTTATTGATGTGGGTCAGTGTTTAATTGTACTTTTTACAGCGGGTTGTATCAAGTACCTTGTGTTTTTTTTACATACAAATGGTGTGGTTTTTCTACATGTAGATAAAGACATTGAGTTTGTCTTCGACTTAGAAGTAAGACATTTGTTGGGTGAGTTAAATGGGCTTGGCCCAAAGATTTGACGTCGTCTGGGCTACCGAAGGGCACCTAACTTATAATGAAAAGTTGAATATAGTAATGACCAGTCGCGATTGTACATAGTTAATGCAGCCGATTTCAATTAGCAAAATGACCAGGCAAAAATCCAAAAGTGGTAAAACTGTTCCAATGCTGCTGGTAAGAGGCTAATCCGACGTATTTTGTGACGAGAAATCGAATGGTGCAAACCGCGTTGCTCTCCGACCAATACTTTTGGCTGTAGCCACAAATGAATAATCAATGGTGTCAAGATCACGTGCCCAGCAACGGCTCTTACTCCATGGAAACCAAGGAAATTTGCAATTTTTCAACAGCTGGAGATGCCTGGCCCAATTGCGCCTCCTTTGGCACCTTATTGATGTGGGTCAGTGTTCAATTGTACTTTTTACAGCGGATTGTATCAAGTACCTTTTGTTTTTTTTATATACAAATGGTATGGTTTTTCTACATGTAGATAAAGACATTGAGTTTGTCTTCGACTTAGAAGTAAGACATTTGTTGGGTGAGTTAAATGGGCTTGGCCCAAAGATTTGACGTCGTCTGGGCTACCGAAGGGCACATAACTTATAATGAAAAGTTGAATATAGTAATGACCAGTCGCGATTGTACATAGTTAATGTAGCCGATTTCAATTCGCAAAAAGACCAGGCAAAAAATCCAAAAGTGGAAAAACTGTTCCAATGCTGCTGGTAAGAGGCTAATCCGACGTATTTTGTGACGAGAAATCGAATGGTGCAAACCGCGTTGCTCTCCGACCAATACTTTTGGCTGTAGCCACAAATGAATAATCAATGATGTCAAGATCACGTGCCCAGCAACGGCTCTTACTCCATGGAAACAAGGAAATTTGCAATTTTTCAACAGCTGCAGATGCCTGGCCCAATTGCGCATCCTTTGGCACCTTATTGATGTGGGTCAGTGTTCAATTGTACTTTTTACAGCGGATTGTATCAAGTACCTTGTGTTTTTTTTACATACAAATGGTGTGGTTTTTCTACATGTAGATAAAGACATTGAGTTTGTCTTCGACTTAGAAGTAAGACATTTGTTGGGTGAGTTAAATGGGCTTGGCCCAAAGATTTGACGTCGTCTGGGCTACCGAAGGGCACCTAACTTATAATGAAAAGTTGAATATAGTAATGACCAGTCGCGATTGTACATAGTTAATGCAGCCGATTTCAATTAGCAAAAAGAACAGGCAAAAATCCAAAAGTGGAAAAACTGTTCCAATGCTGCTGGTAAGAGGCTAATCCGACGTATTTTGTGACGAGAAATCGAATGGTGCAAACCGCGTTGCTCTCCGACCAATACTTTTGGCTGTAGCCACAAATGAATAATCAATGATGTCAAGATCACGTGCCCAGCAACGGCTCTTACTCCATGGAAACCAAGGAAATTTGCAATTTTTCAACAGCTGGAGATGCCTGGCCCAATTGCGCATCCTTTGGCACCTTATTGATGTGGGTCAGTGTTCAATTGTACTTTTTACAGCGGGTTGTATCAAGTACCTTGTGTTTTTTTTATATACAAATGGTGTGGTTTTTCTACATGTAGATAAAGACATTGAGTTTGTCTTCGACTTAGAAGTAAGACATTTGTTGGGTGAGTTAAATGGGCTTGGCCCAAAGATTTGACGTCGTCTGGGCTACCGAAGGGCACCTAACTTATAATGAAATGTTGAATATAGTAATGACCAGTCGCGATTGTACATAGTTAATGCAGCCGATTTCAATTAGCAAAAAGAACAGGCAAAAATCCAAAAGTGGAAAAACTGTTCCAATGCTGCTGGTAAGAGGCTAATCCGACGTATTTTGTGACGAGAAATCGAATGGTGCAAACCGCGTTGCTCTCCGACCAATACTTTTGGCTGTAGCCACAAATGAATAATCAATGATGTCAAGATCACGTGCCCAGCAACGGCTCTTACTCCATGGAAACCAAGGAAATTTGCAATTTTTCAACAGCTGGAGATGCCTGGCCCAATTGCGCATCCTTTGGCACCTTATTGATGTGGGTCAGTGTTCAATTGTACTTTTTACAGCGGATTGTATCAAGTACCTTGTGTTTTTTTTATATACAAATGGTGTGGTTTTTCTACATGTAGATAAAGACATTGAGTTTGTCTTCGACTTAGAAGTAAGACATTTGTTGGGTGAGTTAAATGGGCTTGGCCCAAAGATTTGACGTCGTCTGGGCTACCGAAGGGCACAGAACTTATAATGAAATGTTGAATATAGTAATGACCAGTCGCGATTGTACATAGTTAATGTACCTGATTTCAATAAGCAAAAAGACCAGGCAAAAATCCAAAAGTGGAAAAACTGTTCCAATGCTGCTGGTAAGAGGCTAATCCGACGTATTTTGTGACGAGAAATCGAATGGTGCAAACCGCGTTGCTCTCCGACCAATACTTTTGGCTGTAGCCACAAATGAATAATCAATGATGTCAAGATCACGTGCCCAGCAACGGCTCTTACTCCATGGAAACCAAGGAAATTTGCAATTTTTCAACAGCTGGAGATGCCTGGCCCAATTGCGCATCCTTTGGCACCTTATTGATGTGGGTCAGTGTTCAATTGTACTTTTTACAGCGGATTGTATCAAGTACCTTTTGTTTTTTTTACATACAAATGGTGTGGTTTTTCTACATGTAGATAAAGACATTGAGTTTGTCTTCGACTTAGAAGTAAGACATTTGCTGGGTGAGTTAAATGGGCTTGGCCCAAAGATTTGACGTCGTCTGGGCTACCGAAGGGCACAGAACTTATAATGAAAAGTTGAATATAGTAATGACCAGTCGCGATTGTACATAGTTAATGCAGCCGATTTCAATTAGCAAAAAGAACAGGCAAAAATCCAAAAGTGGAAAAACTGTTCCAATGCTGCTGGTAAGAGGCTAATCCGACGTATTTTGTGACGAGAAATCGAATGGTGCAAACCGCGTTGCTCTCCGACCAATACTTTTGGCTGTAGCCACAAATGAATAATCAATGATGTCAAGATCACGTGCCCAGCAACGGCTCTTACTCCATGGAAACCAAGGAAATTTGCAATTTTTCAACAGCTGGAGATGCCTGGCCCAATTGCGCCTCCTTTGGCACCTTATTGATGTGGGTCAGTGTTCAATTGTACTTTTTACAGCGGATTGTATCAAGTACCTTTTGTTTTTTTTATATACAAATGGTGTGGTTTTTCTACATGTAGATAAAGACATTGAGTTTGTCTTCGACTTAGAAGTAAGACATTTGTTGGGTGAGTTAAATGGGCTTGGCCCAAAGATTTGACGTCGTCTGGGCTACCGAAGGGCACATAACTTATAATGAAAAGTTGAATATAGTAATGACCAGTCGCGATTGTACATAGTTAATGTAGCCGATTTCAATTCGCAAAAAGACCAGGCAAAAAATCCAAAAGTGGAAAAACTGTTCCAATGCTGCTGGTAAGAGGCTAATCCGACGTATTTTGTGACGAGAAATCGAATGGTGCAAACCGCGTTGCTCTCCGACCCAATACTTTTGGCTGTAGCCACAAATGAATAATCAATGATGTCAAGATCACGTGCCCAGCAACGGCTCTTACTCCATGGAAACCAAGGAAATTTGCAATTTTTCAACAGCTGCAGATGCCTGGCCCAATTGCGCATCCTTTGGCACCTTATTGATGTGGGTCAGTGTTCAATTGTACTTTTTACAGCGGATTGTATCAAGTACCTTGTGTTTTTTTTTACATACAAATGGTGTGGTTTTTCTACATGTAGATAAAGACATTGAGTTTGTCTTCGACTTAGAAGTAAGACATTTGTTGGGTGAGTTAAATGGGCTTGGCCCAAAGATTTGACGTCGTCTGGGCTACCGAAGGGCACCTAACTTATAATGAAAAGTTGAATATAGTAATGACCAGTCGCGATTGTACATAGTTAATGCAGCCGATTTCAATTAGCAAAAAGAACAGGCAAAAATCCAAAAGTGGAAAAACTGTTCCAATGCTGCTGGTAAGAGGCTAATCCGACGTATTTTGTGACGAGAAATCGAATGGTGCAAACGGCGTTGCTCTCCGACCAATACTTTTGGCTGTAGCCACAAATGAATAATCAATGATGTCAAGATCACGTGCCCAGCAACGGCTCTTACTCCATGGAAACCAAGGAAATTTGCAATTTTTCAACAGCTGGAGATGCCTGGCCCAATTGCGCATCCTTTGGCACCTTATTGATGTGGGTCAGTGTTCAATTGTACTTTTTACAGCGGGTTGTATCAAGTACCTTGTGTTTTTTTTATATACAAATGGTGTGGTTTTTCTACATGTAGATAAAGACATTGAGTTTGTCTTCGACTTAGAAGTAAGACATTTGCTGGGTGAGTTAAATGGGCTTGGCCCAAAGATTTGACGTCGTCTGGGCTACCGAAGGGCACAGAACTTATAATGAAATGTTGAATATAGTAATGACCAGTCGCGATTGTACATAGTTAATGTAGCCGATTTCAATTAGCAAAAAGACCAGGCAAAAATCCAAAAGTGGAAAAACTGTTCCAATGCTGCTGGTAAGAGGCTAATCCGACGTATTTTGTGACGAGAAATCGAATGGTGCAAACCGCGTTGCTCTCCGACCAATACTTTTGGCTGTAGCCACAAATGAATAATCAATGATGTCAAGATCACGTGCCCAGCAACGGCTCTTACTCCATGGAAACCAAGGAAATTTGCAATTTTTCAACAGCTGCAGATGCCTGGCCCAATTGCGCATCCTTTGGCACCTTATTGATGTGGGTCAGTGTTCAATTGTACTTTTTACAGCGGATTGTATCAAGTACCTTGTGTTTTTTTTACATACAAATGGTGTGGTTTTTCTACATGTAGATAAAGACATTGAGTTTGTCTTCGACTTAGAAGTAAGACATTTGTTGGGTGAGTTAAATGGGCTTGGCCCAAAGATTTGACGTCGTCTGGGCTACCGAAGGGCACCTAACTTATAATGAAAAGTTGAATATAGTAATGACCAGTCGCGATTGTACATAGTTAATGCAGCCGATTTCAATTAGCAAAAAGAACAGGCAAAAATCCAAAAGTGGAAAAACTGTTCCAATGCTGCTGGTAAGAGGCTAATCCGACGTATTTTGTGACGAGAAATCGAATGGTGCAAACGGCGTTGCTCTCCGACCAATACTTTTGGCTGTAGCCACAAATGAATAATCAATGATGTCAAGATCACGTGCCCAGCAACGGCTCTTACTCCATGGAAACCAAGGAAATTTGCAATTTTTCAACAGCTGGAGATGCCTGGCCCAATTGCGCATCCTTTGGCACCTTATTGATGTGGGTCAGTGTTCAATTGTACTTTTTACAGCGGGTTGTATCAAGTACCTTGTGTTTTTTTTATATACAAATGGTGTGGTTTTTCTACATGTAGATAAAGACATTGAGTTTGTCTTCGACTTAGAAGTAAGACATTTGCTGGGTGAGTTAAATGGGCTTGGCCCAAAGATTTGACGTCGTCTGGGCTACCGAAGGGCACAGAACTTATAATGAAATGTTGAATATAGTAATGACCAGTCGCGATTGTACATAGTTAATGTAGCCGATTTCAATTAGCAAAAAGACCAGGCAAAAATCCAAAAGTGGAAAAACTGTTCCAATGCTGCTGGTAAGAGGCTAATCCGACGTATTTTGTGACGAGAAATCGAATGGTGCAAACCGCGTTGCTCTCCGACCAATACTTTTGGCTGTAGCCACAAATGAATAATCAATGATGTCAAGATCACGTGCCCAGCAACGGCTCTTACTCCATGGAAACCAAGGAAATTTGCAATTTTTCAACAGCTGCAGATGCCTGGCCCAATTGCGCATCCTTTGGCACCTTATTGATGTGGGTCAGTGTTCAATTGTACTTTTTACAGCGGATTGTATCAAGTACCTTGTGTTTTTTTTACATACAAATGGTGTGGTTTTTCTACATGTAGATAAAGACATTGAGTTTGTCTTCGACTTAGAAGTAAGACATTTGTTGGGTGAGTTAAATGGGCTTGGCCCAAAGATTTGACGTCGTCTGGGCTACCGAAGGGCACATAACTTATAATGAAAAGTTGAATATAGTAATGACCAGTCGCGATTGTACATAGTTAATGCAGCCGATTTCAATTAGCAAAAAGAACAGGCAAAAATCCAAAAGTGGAAAAACTGTTCCAATGCTGCTGGTAAGAGGCTAATCCGACGTATTTTGTGACGAGAAATCGAATGGTGCAAACGGCGTTGCTCTCCGACCAATACTTTTGGCTGTAGCCACAAATGAATAATCAATGAAGTCAAGATCACGTGCCCAGCAACGGCTCTTACTCCATGGAAACCAAGGAAATTTGCAATTTTTCAACAGCTGGAGATGCCTGGCCCAATTGCGCATCCTTTGGCACCTTATTGATGTGGGTCAGTGTTCAATTGTACTTTTTACAGCGGGTTGTATCAAGTACCTTGTGTTTTTTTTTATATACAAATGGTGTGGTTTTTCTACATGTAGATAAAGACATTGAGTTTGTCTTCGACTTAGAAGTAAGACATTTGCTGGGTGAGTTAAATGGGCTTGGCCCAAAGATTTGACGTCGTCTGGGCTACCGAAGGGCACAGAACTTATAATGAAATGTTGAATATAGTAATGACCAGTCGCGATTGTACATAGTTAATGTAGCCGATTTCAATTAGCAAAATGACCAGGCAAAAATCCAAAAGTGGAAAAAACTGTTCCAATGCTGCTGGTAAGAGGCTAATCCGACGTATTTTGTGACGAGAAATCGAATGGTGCAAACCGCGTTGCTCTCCGACCAATACTTTTGGCTGTAGCCACAAATGAATAATCAATGATGTCAAGATCACGTGCCCAGCAACGGCTCTTACTCCATGGAAACCAAGGAAATTTGCAATTTTTCAACAGCTGGAGATGCCTGGCCCAATTGCGCATCCTTTGGCACCTTATTGATGTGGGTCAGTGTTCAATTCTACTTTTTACAGCGGATTGTATCAAGTACCTTTTGTTTTTTTTATATACAAATGGTATGGTTTTTCTACATGTAGATAAAGACATTGAGTTTGTCTTCGACTTAGAAGTAAGACATTTGTTGGGTGAGTTAAATGGGCTTGGCCCAAAGATTTGACGTCGTCTGGGCTACCGAAGGGCACATAACTTATAATGAAAAGTTGAATATAGTAATGACCAGTCGCGATTGTACATAGTTAATGTAGCCGATTTCAATTAGCAAAAAGACCAGGCAAAAATCCAAAAGTGGAAAAACTGTTCCAATGCTGCTGGTAAGAGGCTAATCCGACGTATTTTGTGACGAGAAATCGAATGGTGCAAACCGCGTTGCTCTCCGACCAATACTTTTGGCTGTAGCCACAAATGAATAATCAATGATGTCAAGATCACGTGCCCAGCAACGGCTCTTACTCCATGGAAACCAAGGAAATTTGCAATTTTTCAACAGCTGGAGATGCCTGGCCCAATTGCGCATCCTTTGGCACCTTATTGATGTGGGTCAGTGTTCAATTGTACTTTTTACAGCGGATTGTATCAAGTACCTTGTGTTTTTTTTACATACAAATGGTGTGGTTTTTCTACATGTAGATAAAGACATTGAGTTTGTCTTCGACTTAGAAGTAAGACATTTGTTGGGTGAGTTAAATGGGCTTGGCCCAAAGATTTGACGTCGTCTGGGCTACCGAAGGGCACAGAACTTATAATGAAATGTTGAATATAGTAATGACCAGTCGCGATTGTACATAGTTAATGCAGCCGATTTCAATTAGCAAAATGACCAGGCAAAAATCCAAAAGTGGAAAAACTGTTCCAATGCTGCTGGTAAGAGGCTAATCCGACGTATTTTGTGACGAGAAATCGAATGGTGCAAACCGCGTTGCTCTCCGACCAATACTTTTGGCTGTAGCCACAAATGAATAATCAATGATGTCAAGATCACGTGCCCAGCAACGGCTCTTACTCCATGGAAACCAAGGAAATTTGCAATTTTTCAACAGCTGGAGATGCCTGGCGCAATTGCGCATCCTTTGGCACCTTATTGATGTGGGTCAGTGTTTAATTGTCCTTTTTACAGCGGGTTGTATCAAGTACCTTGTGTTTTTTTTATATACAAATGGTGTGGTTTTTCTACATGTAGATAAAGACATTGAGTTTGTCTTCGACTTAGAAGTAAGACATTTGCTGGGTGAGTTAAATGGGCTTGGCCCAAAGATTTGACGTCGTCTGGGCTACCGAAGGGCACATAACTTATAATGAAATGTTGAATATAGTAATGACCAGTCGCGATTGTACATAGTTAATGTAGCCGATTTCAATTAGCAAAATGACCAGGCAAAAATCCAAAAGTGGAAAAACTGTTCCAATGCTGCTGGTAAGAGGCTAATCCGACGTATTTTGTGACGAGAAATCGAATGGTGCAAACCGCGTTGCTCTCCAACCAATACTTTTGGCTGTAGCCACAAATAATGATGTCAAGATCACGTGCCCAGCAACGGCTCTTACTCCATGGAAACCAAGGAAATTTGCAATTTTTCAACAGCTGGAGATGCCTGGCCCAATTGCGCATCCTTTGGCACCTTATTGATGTGGGTCAGTGTTCAATTGTACTTTTTACAGCGGATTGTATCAAGTACCTTGTGTTTTTTTTACATACAAATGGTGTGGTTTTTCTACATGTAGATAAAGACATTGAGTTTGTCTTCGACTTAGAAGTAAGACATTTGTTGGGTGAGTTAAATGGGCTTGGCCCAAAGATTTGACGTCGTCTGGGCTACCGAAGGGCACATAACTTATAATGAAAAGTTGAATATAGTAATGACCAGTCGCAATTGTACATAGTTAATGTAGCCGATTTCAATTAGCAAAAAGAACAGGCAAAAATCTAAAAGTGGAAAAACTGTTCCAATGCTGCTGGTAAGAGGCTAATCCGACGTATTTTGTGACGAGAAATCGAATGGTGCAAACCGCGTTGCTCTCCGACCAATACTTTTGGCTGTAGCCACAAATGAATAATCAATGATGTCAAGATCACGTGCCCAGCAACGGCTCTTACTCCATGGAAACCAAGGAAATTTGCAATTTTTCAACAGCTGGAGATGCCTGGCCCAATTGCGCATCCTTTGGCACCTTATTGATGTGGGTCAGTGTTCAATTGTACTTTTTACAGCGGATTGTATCAAGTACCTTTTGTTTTTTTTATATACAAATGGTGTGGTTTTTCTACATGTAGATAAAGACATTGAGTTTGTCTTCGACTTAGAAGTAAGACATTTGCTGGGTGAGTTAAATGGGCTTGGCCCAAAGATTTGACGTCGTCTGGGCTACCGAAGGGCACATAACTTATAATGAAATGTTGAATATAGTAATGACCAGTCGCGATTGTACATAGTTAATGTAGCCGATTTCAATTAGCAAAAAGACCAGGCAAAAATCCAAAAGTGGAAAAACTGTTCCAATGCTGCTGGTAAGAGGCTAATCCGACGTATTTTGTGACGAGAAATCGAATGGTGCAAACCGCGTTGCTCTCCGACCAATACTTTTGGCTGTAGCCACAAATGAATAATCAATGATGTCAAGATCACGTGCCCAGCAACGGCTCTTACTCCATGGAAACCAAGGAAATTTGCAATTTTTCAACAGCTGGAGATGCCTGGCCCAATTGCGCATCCTTTGGCACCTTATTGATGTGGGTCAGTGTTCAATTGTACTTTTTACAGCGGGTTGTATCAAGTACCTTGTGTTTTTTTTATATACAAATGGTGTGGTTTTTCTACATGTAGATAAAGACATTGAGTTTGTCTTCGACTTAGAAGTAAGACATTTGCTGGGTGAGTTAAATGGGCTTGGCCCAAAGATTTGACGTCGTCTGGGCTACCGAAGGGCACATAACTTATAATGAAATGTTGAATATAGTAATGACCAGTCGCGATTGTACATAGTTAATGTAGCCGATTTCAATTAGCAAAATGACCAGGCAAAAATCCAAAAGTGGAAAAACTGTTCCAATGCTGCTGGTAAGAGGCTAATCCGACGTATTTTGTGACGAGAAATCGAATGGTGCAAACCGCGTTGCTCTCCGACCAATACTTTTGGCTGTAGCCACAAATGAATAATCAATGATGTCAAGATCACGTGTCCAGCAACGGCTCTTACTCCATGGAAACCAAGGAAATTTGCAAGTTTTCAACAGCTGGAGATGCCTGGCCCAATTGCGCATCCTTTGGCACCTTATTGATGTGGGTCAGTGTTTAATTGTACTTTTTACAGCGGACTGTATCAAGTACCTTGTGGTTTTTTTATATACAAATGGTGTGGTTTTTCTACATGTAGATAAAGACATTGAGTTTGTCTTCGACTTAGAAGTAAGACATTTGCTGGGTGAGTTAAATGGGCTTGGCCCAAAGATTTGACGTCGTCTGGGCTACCGAAGGGCACATAACTTATAATGAAAAGTTGAATATAGTAATGACCAGTCGCGATTGTACATAGTTAATGTAGCCGATTTCAATTCGCAAAAAGACCAGGCAAAAATCCAAAAGTGGAAAAACTGTTCCAATGCTGTTTGTAAGAAACTAATCCGACGTATTTTGTGACGAGAAATCGAATGGTGCAAACCGCGTTGCTCTCCGACCAATACTGTTGGCTGTAGCCACAAATGAATAATCAATGATGTCAAGATCACGTGCCCAGCAACGGCTCTTACTCCATGGAAACCAAGGAAATTTGCAATTTTTCAACAGCTGGAGATGCCTGGCCCAATTGCGCATCCTTTGGTACCTTATTGATGTGGGTCAGTGTTCAATTGTACATTTTTCAGCGGATTGTATCAAGTACCTTTTTTTTTTTTTATATACAAATGGTGTGGTTTTTCTACATGTAGATAAAGACATTGAGTTTGTCTTCGACTTAGAAGTAAGACATTTGTTGGGTGAGTTAAATGGGCTTGGCCCAAAGATTTGACGTCGTCTGGGCTACCGAAGGGCACATAACTTATAATGAAATGTTGAATATAGTAATGACCAGTCGCGATTGTACATAGTTAATGTAGCCGATTTCAATTCGCAAAAAGACCAGGCAAAAATCCAAAAGTAGAAAAACTGTTCCAATGCTGTTGGTAAGAGGCTAACCCGACGTATTTTGTGACGAGAAATCGAATGGTGCAAACCGCGTTGCTCTCTGACCAATACTTTTGGCTGTAGCCACAAATGAATAATCAATGATGTCAAGATCACGTGCCCAGCAACGGCTCTTACTCCATGGAAACCAAGGAAATTTGCAATTTTTCAACAGCTGGAGATGCCTGGCCCAATTGCGCATCCTTTGGCACCTTATTGATGTGGGTCAGTGTTCAATTGTACTTTTTACAGCGGATTGTATCAAGTACCTTTTGTTTTTTTTATATACAAATGGTGTGGTTTTTCTACATGTAGATAAAGACATTGAGTTTGTCTTCGACTTAGAAGTAAGACATTTGTTGGGTGAGTTAAATGGGCTTGGCCCAAAGATTTGACGTCGTCTGGGCTACCGAAGGGCACATAACTTATAATGAAAAGTTGAATATAGTAATGACCAGTCGCGATTGTACATAGTTAATGTAGCCGATTTCAATTAGCAAAAAGACCAGGCAAAAATCCAAAAGTGGAAAAACTGTTCCAATGCTGCTGGTAAGAGGCTAATCCGACGTATTTTGTGACGAGAAATCGAATGGTGCAAACCGCGTTGCTCTCCGACCAATACTTTTGGCTGTAGCCACAAATGAATAATCAATGATGTCAAGATCACGTGCCCAGCAACGGCTCTTACTCCATGGAAACCAAGGAAATTTGCAATTTTTCAACAGCTGGAGATGCCTGGCCCAATTGCGCATCCTTTGGCACCTTATTGATGTGGGTCAGTGTTCAATTGTACTTTTTACAGCGGATTGTATCAAGTACCTTTTGTTTTTTTTATATACAAATGGTGTGGTTTTTCTACATGTAGATAAAGACATTGAGTTTGTCTTCGACTTAGAAGTAAGACATTTGCTGGGTGAGTTAAATGGGCTTGGCCCAAAGATTTGACGTCGTCTGGGCTACCGAAGGGCACATAACTTATAATGAAAAGTTGAATATAGTAATGACCAGTCGCGATTGTACATAGTTAATGTAGCCGATTTCAATTCGCAAAAAGACAAGGCAAAAATCCAAAAGTAGAAAAACTGTTCCAATGCTGCTGGTAAGAAGCTAATCCGACGTATTTTGTGACGAGAAATCGAATGGTGCAAACCGCGTTGCTCTCCGACCAATACTTTTGGCTGTAGCCACAAATGAATAATCAATGATGTCAAGATCACGTGCTCAGCAACGGCTCTTACTCCATGGAAACCAAGGAAATTTGCAATTTTTCAACAGCTTGAGATGCCTGGCCCAATTGCGCATCCTTTGGCACCTTATTGATGTGGGTCAGTGTTCAATTGTACTTTTTACAGCGGATTGTATCAAGTACCTTTTGTTTTTTTTATATACAAATGGTGTGGTTTTTCTACATGTAGATAAAGACATTGAGTTTGTCTTCGACTTAGAAGTAAGACATTTGCTGGGTGAGTTAAATGGGCTTGGCCCAAAGATTTGACGTCGTCTGGGCTACCGAAGGGCACATAACTTATAATGAAATGTTGAATATAGTAATGACCAGTCGCGATTGTACATAGTTAATGTAGCCGATTTCAATTAGCAAAAAGACCAGGCAAAAATCCAAAAGTGGAAAAACTGTTCCAATGCTGCTGGTAAGAGGCTAATCCGACGTATTTTGTGACGAGAAATCGAATGGTGCAAACCGCGTTGCTCTCCGACCAATACTTTTGGCTGTAGCCACAAATGAATAATCAATGATGTCAAGATCACGTGCCCAGCAACGGCTCTTACTCCATGGAAACCAAGGAAATTTGCAATTTTTCAACAGCTGGAGATGCCTGGCCCAATTGCGCATCCTTTGGCACCTTATTGATGTGGGTCAGTGTTCAATTGTACTTTTTACAGCGGGTTGTATCAAGTACCTTGTGTTTTTTTTATATACAAATGGTGTGGTTTTTCTACATGTAGATAAAGACATTGAGTTTGTCTTCGACTTAGAAGTAAGACATTTGCTGGGTGAGTTAAATGGGCTTGGCCCAAAGATTTGACGTCGTCTGGGCTACCGAAGGGCACATAACTTATAATGAAATGTTGAATATAGTAATGACCAGTCGCGATTGTACATAGTTAATGTAGCCGATTTCAATTAGCAAAATGACCAGGCAAAAATCCAAAAGTGGAAAAACTGTTCCAATGCTGCTGGTAAGAGGCTAATCCGACGTATTTTGTGACGAGAAATCGAATGGTGCAAACCGCGTTGCTCTCCGACCAATACTTTTGGCTGTAGCCACAAATGAATAATCAATGATGTCAAGATCACGTGTCCAGCAACGGCTCTTACTCCATGGAAACCAAGGAAATTTGCAAGTTTTCAACAGCTGGAGATGCCTGGCCCAATTGCGCATCCTTTGGCACCTTATTGATGTGGGTCAGTGTTCAATTGTACTTTTTACAGCGGACTGTATCAAGTACCTTGTGGTTTTTTTATATACAAATGGTGTGGTTTTTCTACATGTAGATAAAGACATTGAGTTTGTCTTCGACTTAGAAGTAAGACATTTGCTGGGTGAGTTAAATGGGCTTGGCCCAAAGATTTGACGTCGTCTGGGCTACCGAAGGGCACATAACTTATAATGAAAAGTTGAATATAGTAATGACCAGTCGCGATTGTACATAGTTAATGTAGCCGATTTCAATTCGCAAAAAGACCAGGCAAAAATCCAAAAGTGGAAAAACTGTTCCAATGCTGTTTGTAAGAAACTAATCCGACGTATTTTGTGACGAGAAATCGAATGGTGCAAACCGCGTTGCTCTCCGACCAATACTGTTGGCTGTAGCCACAAATGAATAATCAATGATGTCAAGATCACGTGCCCAGCAACGGCTCTTACTCCATGGAAACCAAGGAAATTTGCAATTTTTCAACAGCTGGAGATGCCTGGCCCAATTGCGCATCCTTTGGTACCTTATTGATGTGGGTCAGTGTTCAATTGTACATTTTTCAGCGGATTGTATCAAGTACCTTTTTTTTTTTTTATATACAAATGGTGTGGTTTTTCTACATGTAGATAAAGACATTGAGTTTGTCTTCGACTTAGAAGTAAGACATTTGTTGGGTGAGTTAAATGGGCTTGGCCCAAAGATTTGACGTCGTCTGGGCTACCGAAGGGCACATAACTTATAATGAAATGTTGAATATAGTAATGACCAGTCGCGATTGTACATAGTTAATGTAGCCGATTTCAATTCGCAAAAAGACCAGGCAAAAATCCAAAAGTAGAAAAACTGTTCCAATGCTGTTGGTAAGAGGCTAACTCGACGTATTTTGTGACGAGAAATCGAATGGTGCAAACCGCGTTGCTCTCCGACCAATACTTTTGGCTGTAGCCACAAATGAATAATCAATGATGTCAAGATCACGTGCCCAGCAACGGCTCTTACTCCATGGAAACCAAGGAAATTTGCAATTTTTCAACAGCTGGAGATGCCTGGCCCAATTGCGCATCCTTTGGCACCTTATTGATGTGGGTCAGTGTTCAATTGTACTTTTTACAGCGGATTGTATCAAGTACCTTTTGTTTTTTTTATATACAAATGGTGTGGTTTTTCTACATGTAGATAAAGACATTGAGTTTGTCTTCGACTTAGAAGTAAGACATTTGTTGGGTGAGTTAAATGGGCTTGGCCCAAAGATTTGACGTCGTCTGGGCTACCGAAGGGCACATAACTTATAATGAAAAGTTGAATATAGTAATGACCAGTCGCGATTGTACATAGTTAATGTAGCCGATTTCAATTAGCAAAAAGACCAGGCAAAAATCCAAAAGTGGAAAAACTGTTCCAATGCTGCTGGTAAGAGGCTAATCCGACGTATTTTGTGACGAGAAATCGAATGGTGCAAACCGCGTTGCTCTCCGACCAATACTTTTGGCTGTAGCCACAAATGAATAATCAATGATGTCAAGATCACGTGCCCAGCAACGGCTCTTACTCCATGGAAACCAAGGAAATTTGCAATTTTTCAACAGCTGGAGATGCCTGGCCCAATTGCGCATCCTTTGGCACCTTATTGATGTGGGTCAGTGTTCAATTGTACTTTTTACAGCGGATTGTATCAAGTACCTTTTGTTTTTTTTATATACAAATGGTGTGGTTTTTCTACATGTAGATAAAGACATTGAGTTTGTCTTCGACTTAGAAGTAAGACATTTGCTGGGTGAGTTAAATGGGCTTGGCCCAAAGATTTGACGTCGTCTGGGCTACCGAAGGGCACATAACTTATAATGAAAAGTTGAATATAGTAATGACCAGTCGCGATTGTACATAGTTAATGTAGCCGATTTCAATTCGCAAAAAGACAAGGCAAAAATCCAAAAGTAGAAAAACTGTTCCAATGCTGCTGGTAAGAAGCTAATCCGACGTATTTTGTGACGAGAAATCGAATGGTGCAAACCGCGTTGCTCTCCGACCAATACTTTTGGCTGTAGCCACAAATGAATAATCAATGATGTCAAGATCACGTGCTCAGCAACGGCTCTTACTCCATGGAAACCAAGGAAATTTGCAATTTTTCAACAGCTGGAGATGCCTGGCCCAATTGCGCATCCTTTGGCACCTTATTGATGTGGGTCAGTGTTCAATTGTACTTTTTACAGCGGATTGTATCAAGTACCTTTTGTTTTTTTTACATACAAATGGTGTGGTTTTTCTACATGTAGATAAAGACATTGAGTTTGTCTTCGACTTAGAAGTAAGACATTTGTTGGGTGAGTTAAATGGGCTTGGCCCAAAGATTTGACGTCGTCTGGGCTACCGAAGGGCACATAACTTATAATGAAAAGTTGAATATAGTAATGACCAGTCGCGATTGTACATAGTTAATGCAGCCGATTTCAATTAGCAAAAAGACCAGGCAAAAATCCAAAAGTGGAAAAACTGTTCCAATGCTGCTGGTAAGAGGCTAATCCGACGTATTTTGTAACGAGAAATCGAATGGTGCAAACCGCGTTGCTCTCCGACCAATACTTTTGGCTGTAGCCACAAATGAATAATCAATGATGTCAAGATCACGTGCCCAGCAACGGCTCTTACTCCATGGAAACCAAGGAAATTTGCAATTTTTCAACAGCTGGAGATGCCTGGCCCAATTGCGCATCCTTTGGCACCTTATTGATGTGGGTCAGTGTTCAATTGTACTTTTTACAGCGGATTGTATAAAGTACCTTGTGTTTTTTTTACATACAAATGGTGTGGTTTTTCTACATGTAGATAAAGACATTGAGTTTGTCTTCGACTTAGAAGTAAGACATTTGTTGGGTGAGTTAAATGGGCTTGGCCCAAAGATTTGACGTCGTCTGGGCTACCGAAGGGCACATAACTTTTAATGAAAAGTTGAATATAGTAATGACCAGTCGCGATTGTACATAGTTAATGCAGCCGATTTCAATTAGCAAAAAGAACAGGCAAAAATCCAAAAGTGGAAAAACTGTTCCAATGCTGCTGGTAAGAGGCTAATCCGACGTATTTTGTGACGAGAAATCGAATGGTGCAAACCGCGTTGCTCTCCGACCAATCCTTTTGGCTGTAGCCACAAATGAATAATCAATGATGTCAAGATCACGTGCCCAGCAACGGCTCTTACTCCATGGAAACCAAGGAAATTTGCAAGTTTTCAACAGCTGGAGATGCCTGGCCCAATTGCGCATCCTTTGGCACCTTATTGATGTGGGTCAGTGTTCAATTGTACTTTTTACAGCGGGTTGTATCAAGTACCTTGTGTTTTTTTTATATACAAATGGTGTGGTTTTTCTACATGTAGATAAAGACATTGAGTTTGTCTTCGACTTAGAAGTAAGACATTTGCTGGGTGAGTTAAATGGGCTTGGCCCAAAGATTTGACGTCGTCTGGGCTACCGAAGGGCACATAACTTATAATGAAAAATTGAATATAGTAATGACCAGTCGCGATTGTACATAGCTAATGTACCCGATTTCAATAAGCAAAAAGACCAGGCAAAAATCCAAAAGTGGAAAAACTGTTCCAATGCTGCTGGTAAGAGGCTAATCCGACGTATTTTGTGACGAGAAATCGAATGGTGCAAACCGCGTTGCTCTCCGACCAATACTTTTGGCTGTAGCCACAAATTAATAATCAATGATGTCAAGATCACGTGCCCAGCAACGGCTCTTACTCCATGGAAACCATAGAAATTTGCAATTTTTCAACAGCTGGAGATGCCTGGCCCAATTGCGCATCTTTTGGCACCTTATTGATGTGGGTCAGTGTTCAATTGTACTTTTTACAGCGGATTGTATCAAGTACCTTGTGTTTTTTTATATACAAATGGTGTGGTTTTTCTACATGTAGATAAAGACATTGAGTTTGTCTTCGACTTAGAAGTAAGACATTTGCTGGGTGAGTTAAATGGGCTTGGCCCAAAGATTTGACGTCGTCTGGGCTACCGAAGGGCACATAACTTATAATGAAATGTTGAATATAGTAATGACCAGTCGCGATTGTACATAGTTAATGTAGCCGATTTCAATTAGCAAAATGACCAGGCAAAAATCCAAAAGTAGAAAAACTGTTCCAATGCTGCTGGTAAGAGGCTAATCCGACGTATTTTGTGACGAGAAATCGAATGGTGCAAACCGCGTTGCTCTCCGACCAATACTTTTGGCTGTAGCCACAAATGAATAATCAATGATGTCAAGATCACGTGCCCAGCAACGGCTCTTACTCCATGGAAACCAAGGAAATTTGCAATTTTTCAACAGCTGGAGATGCCTGGCCCAATTGCGCATCCTTTGGCACCTTATTGATGTGGGTCAGTGTTCAATTGTACTTTTTACAGCGGATTGTATCAAGTACCTTTTGTTTTTTTTATATACAAATGGTGTGGTTTTTCTACATGTAGATAAAGACATTGAGTTTGTCTTCGACTTAGAAGTAAGACATTTGTTGGGTGAGTTAAATGGGCTTGGCCCAAAGATTTGACGTCGTCTGGGCTACCGAAGGGCACATAACTTATAATGAAAAGTTGAATATAGTAATGACCATTCGCGATTGTACATAGTTAATGTAGCCGATTTCAATTCGCAAAAAGACCAGGCAAAAATCCAAAAGTGGAAAAACTGTTCCAATGCTGCTGGTAAGAGGCTAATCCGACGTATTTTGTGACGAGAAATCGAATGGTGCAAACCGCGTTGCTCTCCGACCAATACTTTTGGCTGTAGCCACAAATGAATAATCAATGATGTCAAGATCACGTGCCCAGCAACGGCTCTTACTCCATGGAAACCATAGAAATTTGCAATTTTTCAACAGCTGGAGATGCCTGGCCCAATTGCGCATCCTTTGGCACCTTATTGATGTGGGTCAGTGTTCAATTGTACTTTTTACAGCGGATTGTATCAAGTACCTTTTGTTTTTTTTATATACAAATGGTGTGGTTTTTCTACATGTAGATAAAGACATTGAGTTTGTCTTCGACTTAGAAGTAAGACATTTGCTGGGTGAGTTAAATGGGCTTGGCCCAAAGATTTGACGT
Source organism: Liolophura sinensis (assembly GCF_032854445.1). Taxonomy (NCBI): domain Eukaryota; kingdom Metazoa; phylum Mollusca; class Polyplacophora; order Chitonida; family Chitonidae; genus Liolophura; species Liolophura sinensis. The sequence continues at coordinate 35,226 of NW_027018021.1, read as the reverse complement.
CGTCTGGGCTACCGAAGGGCACATAACTTATAATGAAATGTTGAATATAGTAATGACCAGTCGCGATTGTACATAGCTAATGTAGCCGATTTCAATTAGCAAAAAGACCAGGCAAAAATCCAAAAGTGGAAAAACTGTTCCAATGCTGCTGGTAAGAGGCTAATCCGACGTATTTTGTGACGAGAAATCGAATGGTGCAAACCGCGTTGCTCTCCGACCAATACTTTTGGCTGTAGCCACAAATGAATAATCAATGATGTCAAGATCACGTGCCCAGCAACGGCTCTTACTCCATGGAAACCAAGGAAATTTGCAATTTTTCAACAGCTGGAGATGCCTGGCCCAATTGCGCATCTTTTGGCACCTTATTGATGTGGGTCAGTGTTCAATTGTACTTTTTACAGCGGATTGTATCAAGTACCTTTTTTTTTTTTTTATATACAAATGGTGTGGTTTTTCTACATGTAGATAAAGACATTGAGTTTGTCTTCGACTTAGAAGTAAGACATTTGCTGGGTGAGTTAAATGGGCTTGGCCCAAAGATTTGACGTCGTCTGGGCTACCGAAGGGCACATAACTTATAATGAAAAATTGAATATAGTAATGACCAGTCGCGATTGTACATAGCTAATGTAGCCGATTTCAATTAGCAAAAAGACCAGGCAAAAATCCAAAAGTGGAAAAACTGTTCCAATGCTGCTGGTAAGAGGCTAATCCGACGTATTTTGTGACGAGAAATCGAATGGTGCAAACCGCGTTGCTCTCCGACCAATACTTTTGGCTGTAGCCACAGATGAATAATCAATGATGTCAAGATCACGTGCCCAGCAACGGCTCTTACTCCATGGAAACCAAGGAAATTTGCAATTTTTCAACAGCTGGAGATGCCTGGCCCAATTGCGCATCCTTTGGCACCTTATTGATGTGGGTCAGTGTTCAATTGTACTTTTTACAGCGGATTGTATCAAGTACCTTGTGTTTTTTTATATACAAATGGTGTGGTTTTTCTACATGTAGATAAAGACATTGAGTTTGTCTTCGACTTAGAAGTAAGACATTTGCTGGGTGAGTTAAATGGGCTTGGCCCAAAGATTTGACGTCGTCTGGGCTACCGAAGGGCACATAACTTATAATGAAATGTTGAATATAGTAATGACCAGTCGCGATTGTACATAGTTAATGTAGCCGATTTCAATTAGCAAAATGACCAGGCAAAAATCCAAAAGTGGAAAAACTGTTCCAATGCTGCTGGTAAGAGGCTAATCCGACGTATTTTGTGACGAGAAATCGAATGGTGCAAACCGCGTTGCTCTCCGACCAATACTTTTGGCTGTAGCCACAAATGAATAATCAATGATGTCAAGATCACGTGCCCAGCAACGGCTCTTACTCCATGGAAACCAAGGAAATTTGCAATTTTTCAACAGCTGGAGATGCCTGGCCCAATTGCGCATCCTTTGGCACCTTATTGATGTGGGTCAGTGTTCAATTGTACTTTTTACAGCGGATTGTATCAAGTACCTTTTGTTTTTTTTACATACAAATGGTGTGGTTTTTCTACATGTAGATAAAGACATTGAGTTTGTCTTCGACTTAGAAGTAAGACATTTGTTGGGTGAGTTAAATGGGCTTGGCCCAAAGATTTGACGTCGTCTGGGCTACCGAAGGGCACCTAACTTATAATGAAAAGTTGAATATAGTAATGACCAGTCGCGATTGTACATAGTTAATGCAGCCGATTTCAATTAGCAAAAAGACCAGGCAAAAATCCAAAAGTGGAAAAACTGTTCCAATGCTGCTGGTAAGAGGCTAATCCGACGTATTTTGTGACGAGAAATCGAATGGTGCAAACCGCGTTGCTCTCCGACCAATACTTTTGGCTGTAGCCACAAATGAATAATCAATGATGTCAAGATCACGTGCCCAGCAACGGCTCTTACTCCATGGAAACCAAGGAAATTTGCAATTTTTCAACAGCTGGAGATGCCTGGCCCAATTGCGCATCCTTTGGCACCTTATTGATGTGGGTCAGTGTTCAATTGTACTTTTTACAGCGGATTGTATCAAGTACCTTGTGTTTTTTTTATATACAAATGGTGTGGTTTTTCTACATGTAGATAAAGACATTGAGTTTGTCTTCGACTTAGAAGTAAGACATTTGCTGGGTGAGTTAAATGGGCTTGGCCCAAAGATTTGACGTCGTCTGGGCTACCGAAGGGCACATAACTTATAATGAAATGTTGAATATAGTAATGACCAGTCGCGATTGTACATAGCTAATGTAGCCGATTTCAATTAGCAAAATGACCAGGCAAAAATCCAAAAGTGGAAAAACTGTTCCAATGCTGCTGGTAAGAGGCTAATCCGACGTATTTTGTGACGAGAAATCGAATGGTGCAAACCGCGTTGCTCTCCGACCAATACTTTTGGCTGTAGCCACAAATGAATAATCAATGATGTCAAGATCACGTGCCCAGCAACGGCTCTTACTCCATGGAAACCAAGGAAATTTGCAATTTTTCAACAGCTGGAGATGCCTGGCCCAATTGCGCATCCTTTGGCACCTTATTGATGTGGGTCAGTGTTTAATTGTACTTTTTACAGCGGGTTTGTATCAAGTACCTTGTGTTTTTTTATATACAAATTGGTGTGGTTTTTCTACATGTAGATAAAGACATTGAGTTTGTCTTCGACTTAGAAGTAAGACATTTGCTGGGTGAGTTAAATGGGCTTGGCCCAAAGATTTGACGTCGTCTGGGCTACCGAAGGGCACATAACTTATAATGAAATGTTGAATATAGTAATGACCAGTCGCGATTGTACATAGTTAATGTAGCCGATTTCAATTAGCAAAATGACCAGGCAAAAATCCAAAAGTGGAAAAACTGTTCCAATGCTGCTGGTAAGAGCTAATCCGACGTATTTTGTGACGAGAAATCGAATGGTGCAAACCGCGTTGCTCTCCGACAATACTTTTGGCTGTAGCCACAAATGAATAATCAATGATGTCAAGATCACGTGCCCAGCAACGGCTCTTACTCCATGGAAACCAAGGAAATTTGCAATTTTTCAACAGCTGGAGATGCCTGGCCCAATTGGGCATCTTTTGGCACCTTTTTGATGTGGGTCAGTGTTCAATTGTACTTTTTACAGCGGATTGTATCAAGTACCTTGTGTTTTTTTATATACAAATGGTGTGGTTTTTCTACATGTAGATAAAGACATTGAGTTTGTCTTCGACTTAGAAGTAAGACATTTGCTGGGTGAGTTAAATGGGCTTGGCCCAAAGATTTGACGTCGTCTGGGCTACCGAAGGGCACATAACTTATAATGAAATGTTGAATATAGTAATGACCAGTCGCGATTGTACATAGTTAATGTAGCCGATTTCAATTAGCAAAATGACCAGGCAAAAATCCAAAAGTGGAAAAACTGTTCCAATGCTGCTGGTAAGAAGCTAATCCGACGTATTTTGTGACGAGAAATCGAATGGTGCAAACCGCGTTGCTCTCCGACCAATACTTTTGGCTGTAGCCACAAATGAATAATCAATGATGTCAAGATCACGTGCCCAGCAACGGCTCTTACTCCATGGAAACCAAGGAAATTTGCAATTTTTCAACAGCTGGAGATGCCTGGCCCAATTGCGCATCCTTTGGCACCTTATTGATGTGGGTCAGTGTTCAATTGTACTTTTCACAGCGGATTGTATCAAGTACCTTTTGTTTTTTTTACATACAAATGGTGTGGTTTTTCTACATGTAGATAAAGACATTGAGTTTGTCTTCGACTTAGAAGTAAGACATTTGTTGGGTGAGTTAAATGGGCTTGGCCCAAAGATTTGACGTCGTCTGGGCTACCGAAGGGCACCTAACTTATAATGAAAAGTTGAATATAGTAATGACCAGTCGCGATTGTACATAGTTAATGCAGCCGATTTCAATTAGCAAAATGACCAGGCAAAAATCCAAAAGTGGAAAAACTGTTCCAATGCTGCTGGTAAGAGGCTAATCCGACGTATTTTGTGACGAGAAATCGAATGGTGCAAACCGCGTTGCTCTCCGACCAATACTTTTGGCTGTAGCCACAAATGAATAATCAATGATGTCAAGATCACGTGCCCAGCAACGGCTCTTACTCCATGGAAACCAAGGAAATTTGCAATTTTTCAACAGCTGGAGATGCCTGGCCCAATTGCGCATCTTTTGGCACCTTATTGATGTGGGTCAGTGTTCAATTGTACTTTTTACAGCGGATTGTATCAAGTACCTTGTGTTTTTTTATATACAAATGGTGTGGTTTTTCTACATGTAGATAAAGACATTGAGTTTGTCTTCGACTTAGAAGTAAGACATTTGCTGGGTGAGTTAAATGGGCTTGGCCCAAAGATTTGACGTCGTCTGGGCTACCGAAGGGCACATAACTTATAATGAAATGTTGAATATAGTAATGACCAGTCGCGATTGTACATAGTTAATGTAGCCGATTTCAATTAGCAAAATGACCAGGCAAAAATCCAAAAGTGGAAAAAACTGTTCCAATGCTGCTGGTAAGAGGCTAATCCGACGTATTTTGTGACGAGAAATCGAATGGTGCAAACCGCGTTGCTCTCCGACCAATACTTTTGGCTGTAGCCACAAATGAATAATCAATGATGTCAAGATCACGTGCCCAGCAACGGCTCTTACTCCATGGAAACCAAGGAAATTTGCAATTTTTCAACAGCTGGAGATGCCTGGCCCAATTGCGCATCCTTTGGCACCTTATTGATGTGGGTCAGTGTTTAATTGTATTTTTTACAGCGGGTTGTATCAAGTACCTTGTGTTTTTTTATATACAAATGGTGTGGTTTTTCTACATGTAGATAAAGACATTGAGTTTGTCTTCGACTTAGAAGTAAGACATTTGCTGGGTGAGTTAAATGGGCTTGGCCCAAAGATTTGACGTCGTCTGGGCTACCGAAGGGCACATAACTTATAATGAAATGTTGAATATAGTAATGACCAGTCGCGATTGTACATAGTTAATGTAGCCGATTTCAATTAGCAAAATGACCAGGCAAAAATCCAAAAGTGGAAAAACTGTTCCAATGCTGCTGGTAAGAGGCTAATCCGACGTATTTTGTGACGAGAAATCGAATGGTGCAAACCGCGTTGCTCTCCGACCAATACTTTTGGCTGTAGCCACAAATGAATAATCAATGATGTCAAGATCACGTGCCCAGCAACGGCTCTTACTCCATGGAAACCAAGGAAATTTGCAATTTTTCAACAGCTGGAGATGCCTGGCCCAATTGCGCATCCTTTGGCACCTTATTGATGTGGGTCAGTGTTCAATTGTACTTTTTACAGCGGATTGTATCAAGTACCTTGTGTTTTTTTTATATACAAATGGTGTGGTTTTTCTACATGTAGATAAAGACATTGAGTTTGTCTTCGACTTAGAAGTAAGACATTTGTTGGGTGAGTTAAATGGGCTTGGCCCAAAGATTTGACGTCGTCTGGGCTACCGAAGGGCACATAACTTATAATGAAAAGTTGAATATAGTAATGACCAGTCGCGATTGTACATAGTTAATGCAGCCGATTTCAATTAGCAAAAAGAACAGGCAAAAATCCAAAAGTGGAAAAACTGTTCCAATGCTGCTGGTAAGAAGCTAATCCGACGTATTTTGTGACGAGAAATCGAATGGTGCAAACCGCGTTGCTCTCCGGCCAATACTTTTGGCTGTAGCCACAAATGAATAATCAATGATGTCAAGATCACGTGCCCAGCAACGGCTCTTACTCCATGGAAACCAAGGAAATTTGCAATTTTTCAACAGCTGGAGATGCCTGGCCCAATTGCGCATCCTTTGGCACCTTATTGATGTGGGTCAGTGTTCAATTGTACTTTTTACAGCGGATTGTATCAAGTACCTTTTGTTTTTTTTACATACAAATGGTGTGGTTTTTCTACATGTAGATAAAGACATTGAGTTTGTCTTCGACTTAGAAGTAAGACATTTGTTGGGTGAGTTAAATGGGCTTGGCCCAAAGATTTGACGTCGTCTGGGCTACCGAAGGGCACCTAACTTATAATGAAAAGTTGAATATAGTAATGACCAGTCGCGATTGTACATAGTTAATGCAGCCGATTTCAATTAGCAAAAAGACCAGGCAAAAATCCAAAAGTGGAAAAACTGTTCCAATGCTGCTGGTAAGAGGCTAATCCGACGTATTTTGTGACGAGAAATCGAATGGTGCAAACCGCGTTGCTCTCCGACCAATACTTTTGGCTGTAGCCACAAATGAATAATCAATGATGTCAAGATCACGTGCCCAGCAACGGCTCTTACTCCATGGAAACCAAGGAAATTTGCAATTTTTCAACAGCTGGAGATGCCTGGCCCAATTGCGCATCTTTTGGCACCTTATTGATGTGGGTCAGTGTTCAATTGTACTTTTTACAGCGGATTGTATCAAGTACCTTGTGTTTTTTTATATACAAATGGTGTGGTTTTTCTACATGTAGATAAAGACATTGAGTTTGTCTTCGACTTAGAAGTAAGACATTTGCTGGGTGAGTTAAATGGGCTTGGCCCAAAGATTTGACGTCGTCTGGGCTACCGAAGGGCACATAACTTATAATGAAATGTTGAATATAGTAATGACCAGTCGCGATTGTACATAGTTAATGTAGCCGATTTCAATTAGCAAAATGACCAGGCAAAAATCCAAAAGTGGAAAAACTGTTCCAATGCTGCTGGTAAGAAGCTAATCCGACGTATTTTGTGACGAGAAATCGAATGGTGCAAACCGCGTTGCTCTCCGACCAATACTTTTGGCTGTAGCCACAAATGAATAATCAATGATGTCAAGATCACGTGCCCAGCAACGGCTCTTACTCCATGGAAACCAAGGAAATTTGCAATTTTTCAACAGCTGGAGATGCCTGGCCCAATTGCGCATCCTTTGGCACCTTATTGATGTGGGTCAGTGTTTAATTGTACTTTTTACAGCGGGTTGTATCAAGTACCTTGTGTTTTTTTATATACAAATGGTGTGGTTTTTCTACATGTAGATAAAGACATTGAGTTTGTCTTCGACTTAGAAGTAAGACATTTGCTGGGTGAGTTAAATGGGCTTGGCCCAAAGATTTGACGTCGTCTGGGCTACCGAAGGGCACATAACTTATAATGAAATGTTGAATATAGTAATGACCAGTCGCGATTGTACATAGTTAATGTAGCCGATTTCAATTAGCAAAATGACCAGGCAAAAATCCAAAAGTGGAAAAACTGTTCCAATGCTGCTGGTAAGAGGCTAATCCGACGTATTTTGTGACGAGAAATCGAATGGTGCAAACCGCGTTGCTCTCCGACCAATACTTTTGGCTGTAGCCACAAATGAATAATCAATGATGTCAAGATCACGTGCCCAGCAACGGCTCTTACTCCATGGAAACCAAGGAAATTTGCAATTTTTCAACAGCTGGAGATGCCTGGCCCAATTGCGCATCCTTTGGCACCTTATTGATGTGGGTCAGTGTTCAATTGTACTTTTTACAGCGGATTGTATCAAGTACCTTGTGTTTTTTTTACATACAAATGGTGTGGTTTTTCTACATGTAGATAAAGACATTGAGTTTGTCTTCGACTTAGAAGTAAGACATTTTTTGGGTGAGTTAAATGGGCTTGGCCCAAAGATTTGACGTCGTCTGGGCTACCGAAGGGCACATAACTTATAATGAAAAGTTGAATATAGTAATGACCAGTCGCGATTGTACATAGTTAATGTAGCCGATTTCAATTAGCAAAAAGAACAGGCAAAAATCCAAAAGTGGAAAAACTGTTCCAATGCTGCTGGTAAGAGGCTAATCCGACGTATTTTGTGACGAGAAATCGAATGGTGCAAACCGCGTTGCTCTCCGACCAATACTTTTGGCTGTAGCCACAAATGAATAATCAATGATGTCAAGATCACGTGCCCAGCAACGGCTCTTACTCCATGGAAACCAAGGAAATTTGCAATTTTTCAACAGCTGGAGATGCCTGGCCCAATTGCGCATCCTTTGGCACCTTATTGATGTGGGTCAGTGTTTAATTGTACTTTTTACAGCGGGTTGTATCAAGTACCTTGTGTTTTTTTTATATACAAATGGTGTGGTTTTTCTACATGTAGATAAAGACATTGAGTTTGTCTTCGACTTAGAAGTAAGACATTTGCTGGGTGAGTTAAATGGGCTTGGCCCAAAGATTTGACGTCGTCTGGGCTACCGAAGGGCACATAACTTATAATGAAATGTTGAATATAGTAATGACCAGTCGCGATTGTACATAGTTAATGTAGCCGATTTCAATTAGCAAAATGACCAGGCAAAAATCCAAAAGTGGAAAAACTGTTCCAATGCTGCTGGTAAGAGGCTAATCCGACGTATTTTGTGACGAGAAATCGAATGGTGCAAACCGCGTTGCTCTCCGACCAATACTTTTGGCTGTAGCCACAAATGAATAATCAATGATGTCAAGATCACGTGCCCAGCAACGGCTCTTACTCCATGGAAACCAAGGAAATTTGCAATTTTTCAACAGCTGGAGATGCCTGGCCCAATTGCGCATCTTTTGGCACCTTATTGATGTGGGTCAGTGTTCAATTGTACTTTTTACAGCGGATTGTATCAAGTACCTTGTGTTTTTTTATATACAAATGGTGTGGTTTTTCTACATGTAGATAAAGACATTGAGTTTGTCTTCGACTTAGAAGTAAGACATTTGCTGGGTGAGTTAAATGGGCTTGGCCCAAAGATTTGACGTCGTCTGGGCTACCGAAGGGCACATAACTTATAATGAAATGTTGAATATAGTAATGACCAGTCGCGATTGTACATAGTTAATGTAGCCGATTTCAATTAGCAAAATGACCAGGCAAAAATCCAAAAGTGGAAAAACTGTTCCAATGCTGCTCGTAAGAGGCTAATCCGACGTATTTTGTGACGAGAAATCGAATGGTGCAAACCGCGTTGCTCTCCGACCAATACTTTTGGCTGTAGCCACAAATGAATAATCAATGATGTCAAGATCACGTGCCCAGCAACGGCTCTTACTCCATGGAAACCAAGGAAATTTGCAATTTTTCAACAGCTGGAGATGCCTGGCCCAATTGCGCATCCTTTGGCACCTTATTGATGTGGGTCAGTGTTTAATTGTACTTTTTACAGCGGGTTGTATCAAGTACCTTGTGTTTTTTTATATACAAATGGTGTGGTTTTTCTACATGTAGATAAAGACATTGAGTTTGTCTTCGACTTAGAAGTAAGACATTTGCTGGGTGAGTTAAATGGGCTTGGCCCAAAGATTTGACGTCGTCTGGGCTACCGAAGGGCACATAACTTATAATGAAATGTTGAATATAGTAATGACCAGTCGCGATTGTACATAGTTAATGTAGCCGATTTCAATTAGCAAAATGACCAGGCAAAAATCCAAAAGTGGAAAAACTGTTCCAATGCTGCTGGTAAGAGGCTAATCCGACGTATTTTGTGACGAGAAATCGAATGGTGCAAACCGCGTTGCTCTCCGACCAATACTTTTGGCTGTAGCCACAAATGAATAATCAATGATGTCAAGATCACGTGCCCAGCAACGGCTCTTACTCCATGGAAACCAAGGAAATTTGCAATTTTTCAACAGCTGGAGATGCCTGGCCCAATTGCGCATCCTTTGGCACCTTATTGATGTGGGTCAGTGTTCAATTGTACTTTTTACAGCGGAATGTATCAAGTACCTTGTGTTTTTTTTACATACAAATGGTGTGGTTTTTCTACATGTAGATAAAGACATTGAGTTTGTCTTCGACTTAGAAGTAAGACATTTGTTGGGTGAGTTAAATGGGCTTGGCCCAAAGATTTGACGTCGTCTGGGCTACCGAAGGGCACATAACTTATAATGAAAAGTTGAATATAGTAATGACCAGTCGCGATTGTACATAGTTAATGCAGCCGATTTCTATTAGCAAAAAGAACAGGCAAAAATCCAAAAGTGGAAAAACTGTTCCAATGCTGCTGGTAAGAAGCTAATCCGACGTATTTTGTGACGAGAAATCGAATGGTGCAAACCGCGTTGCTCTCCGGCCAATACTTTTGGCTGTAGCCACAAATGAATAATCAATGATGTCAAGATCACGTGCCCAGCAACGGCTCTTACTCCATGGAAACCAAGGAAATTTGCAATTTTTCAACAGCTGGAGATGCCTGGCCCAATTGCGCATCCTTTGGCACCTTATTGATGTGGGTCAGTGTTCAATTGTACTTTTTACAGCGGATTGTATCAAGTACCTTGTGTTTTTTTTACATACAAATGGTGTGGTTTTTCTACATGTAGATAAAGACATTGAGTTTGTCTTCGACTTAGAAGTAAGACATTTGTTGGGTGAGTTAAATGGGCTTGGCCCAAAGATTTGACGTCGTCTGGGCTACCGAAGGGCACATAACTTATAATGAAATGTTGAATATAGTAATGACCAGTCGCGATTGTACATAGTTAATGCAGCCGATTGCAATTAGCAAAAAGAACAGGCAAAAATCCAAAAGTGGAAAAACTGTTCCAATGCTGCTGGTAAGAAGCTAATCCGACGTATTTTGTGACGAGAAATCGAATGGTGCAAACCGCGTTGCTCTCCGGCCAATACTTTTGGCTGTAGCCACAAATGAATAATCAATGATGTCAAGATCACGTGCCCAGCAACGGCTCTTACTCCATGGAAACCAAGGAAATTTGCAATTTTTCAACAGCTGGAGATGCCTGGCCCAATTGCGCATCCTTTGGCACCTTATTGATGTGGGTCAGTGTTCAATTGTACTTTTTACAGCGGATTGTATCAAGTACCTTTTGTTTTTTTTACATACAAATGGTGTGGTTTTTCTACATGTAGATAAAGACATTGAGTTTGTCTTCGACTTAGAAGTAAGACATTTGTTGGGTGAGTTAAATGGGCTTGGCCCAAAGATTTGACGTCGTCTGGGCTACCGAAGGGCACCTAACTTATAATGAAAAGTTGAATATAGTAATGACCAGTCGCGATTGTACATAGTTAATGCAGCCGATTTCAATTAGCAAAAAGACCAGGCAAAAATCCAAAAGTGGAAAAACTGTTCCAATGCTGCTGGTAAGAGGCTAATCCGACGTATTTTGTGACGAGAAATCGAATGGTGCAAACCGCGTTGCTCTCCGACCAATACTTTTGGCTGTAGCCACAAATGAATAATCAATGATGTCAAGATCACGTGCCCAGCAACGGCTCTTACTCCATGGAAACCAAGGAAATTTGCAATTTTTCAACAGCTGGAGATGCCTGGCCCAATTGCGCATCTTTTGGCACCTTATTGATGTGGGTCAGTGTTCAATTGTACTTTTTACAGCGGATTGTATCAAGTACCTTGTGTTTTTTTATATACAAATGGTGTGGTTTTTCTACATGTAGATAAAGACATTGAGTTTGTCTTCGACTTAGAAGTAAGACATTTGCTGGGTGAGTTAAATGGGCTTGGCCCAAAGATTTGACGTCGTCTGGGCTACCGAAGGGCACATAACTTATAATGAAATGTTGAATATAGTAATGACCAGTCGCGATTGTACATAGTTAATGTAGCCGATTTCAATTAGCAAAATGACCAGGCAAAAATCCAAAAGTGGAAAAACTGTTCCAATGCTGCTGGTAAGAGGCTAATCCGACGTATTTTGTGACGAGAAATCGAATGGTGCAAACCGCGTTGCTCTCCGACCAATACTTTTGGCTGTAGCCACAAATGAATAATCAATGATGTCAAGATCACGTGCCCAGCAACGGCTCTTACTCCATGGAAACCAAGGAAATTTGCAATTTTTCAACAGCTGGAGATGCCTGGCCCAATTGCGCATCCTTTGGCACCTTATTGATGTGGGTCAGTGTTTAATTGTACTTTTTACAGCGGGTTGTATCAAGTACCTTGTGTTTTTTTATATACAAATGGTGTGGTTTTTCTACATGTAGATAAAGACATTGAGTTTGTCTTCGACTTAGAAGTAAGACATTTGCTGGGTGAGTTAAATGGGCTTGGCCCAAAGATTTGACGTCGTCTGGGCTACCGAAGGGCACATAACTTATAATGAAATGTTGAATATAGTAATGACCAGTCGCGATTGTACATAGTTAATGTAGCCGATTTCAATTAGCAAAATGACCAGGCAAAAATCCAAAAGTGGAAAAACTGTTCCAATGCTGCTGGTAAGAGGCTAATCCGACGTATTTTGTGACGAGAAATCGAATGGTGCAAACCGCGTTGCTCTCCGACCAATACTTTTGGCTGTAGCCACAAATGAATAATCAATGATGTCAAGATCACGTGCCCAGCAACGGCTCTTACTCCATGGAAACCAAGGAAATTTGCAATTTTTCAACAGCTGGAGATGCCTGGCCCAATTGCGCATCCTTTGGCACCTTATTGATGTGGGTCAGTGTTCAATTGTACTTTTTACAGCGGATTGTATCAAGTACCTTGTGTTTTTTTTACATACAAATGGTGTGGTTTTTCTACATGTAGATAAAGACATTGAGTTTGTCTTCGACTTAGAAGTAAGACATTTGTTGGGTGAGTTAAATGGGCTTGGCCCAAAGATTTGACGTCGTCTGGGCTACCGAAGGGCACATAACTTATAATGAAAAGTTGAATATAGTAATGACCAGTCGCGATTGTACACAGTTAATGTAGCCGATTTCAATTAGCAAAAAGAACAGGCAAAAATCCAAAAGTGGAAAAACTGTTCCAATGCTGCTGGTAAGAGGCTAATCCGACGTATTTTGTGACGAGAAATCGAATGGTGCAAACCGCGTTGCTCTCCGACCAATACTTTTGGCTGTAGCCACAAATGAATAATCAATGATGTCAAGATCACGTGCCCAGCAACGGCTCTTACTCCATGGAAACCAAGGAAATTTGCAATTTTTCAACAGCTGGAGATGCCTGGCCCAATTGCGCATCTTTTGGCACCTTATTGATGTGGGTCAGTGTTCAATTGTACTTTTTACAGCGGATTGTATCAAGTACCTTGTGTTTTTTTATATACAAATGGTGTGGTTTTTCTACATGTAGATAAAGACATTGAGTTTGTCTTCGACTTAGAAGTAAGACATTTGCTGGGTGAGTTAAATGGGCTTGGCCCAAAGATTTGACGTCGTCTGGGCTACCGAAGGGCACATAACTTATAATGAAATGTTGAATATAGTAATGACCAGTCGCGATTGTACATAGTTAATGTAGCCGATTTCAATTAGCAAAATGACCAGGCAAAAATCCAAAAGTGGAAAAACTGTTCCAATGCTGCTGGTAAGAGGCTAATCCGACGTATTTTGTGACGAGAAATCGAATGGTGCAAACCGCGTTGCTCTCCGACCAATACTTTTGGCTGTAGCCACAAATGAATAATCAATGATGTCAAGATCACGTGCCCAGCAACGGCTCTTACTCCATGGAAACCAAGGAAATTTGCAATTTTTCAACAGCTGGAGATGCCTGGCCCAATTGCGCATCCTTTGGCACCTTATTGATGTGGGTCAGTGTTCAATTGTACTTTTTACAGCGGATTGTATCAAGTACCTTGTGTTTTTTTTACATACAAATGGTGTGGTTTTTCTACATGTAGATAAAGACATTGAGTTTGTCTTCGACTTAGAAGTAAGACATTTGTTGGGTGAGTTAAATGGGCTTGGCCCAAAGATTTGACGTCGTCTGGGCTACCGAAGGGCACATAACTTATAATGAAAAGTTGAATATAGTAATGACCAGTCGCGATTGTACATAGTTAATGCAGCCGATTTCTATTAGCAAAAAGAACAGGCAAAAATCCAAAAGTGGAAAAACTGTTCCAATGCTGCTGGTAAGAAGCTAATCCGACGTATTTTGTGACGAGAAATCGAATGGTGCAAACCGCGTTGCTCTCCGGCCAATACTTTTGGCTGTAGCCACAAATGAATAATCAATGATGTCAAGATCACGTGCCCAGCAACGGCTCTTACTCCATGGAAACCAAGGAAATTTGCAATTTTTCAACAGCTGGAGATGCCTGGCCCAATTGCGCATCCTTTGGCACCTTATTGATGTGGGTCAGTGTTCAATTGTACTTTTTACAGCGGATTGTATCAAGTACCTTGTGTTTTTTTTACATACAAATGGTGTGGTTTTTCTACATGTAGATAAAGACATTGAGTTTGTCTTCGACTTAGAAGTAAGACATTTGTTGGGTGAGTTAAATGGGCTTGGCCCAAAGATTTGACGTCGTCTGGGCTACCGAAGGGCACATAACTTATAATGAAAAGTTGAATATAGTAATGACCAGTCGCGATTGTACATAGTTAATGCAGCCGATTGCAATTAGCAAAAAGAACAGGCAAAAATCCAAAAGTGGAAAAACTGTTCCAATGCTGCTGGTAAGAAGCTAATCCGACGTATTTTGTGACGAGAAATCGAATGGTGCAAACCGCGTTGCTCTCCGGCCAATACTTTTGGCTGTAGCCACAAATGAATAATCAATGATGTCAAGATCACGTGCCCAGCAACGGCTCTTACTCCATGGAAACCAAGGAAATTTGCAATTTTTCAACAGCTGGAGATGCCTGGCCCAATTGCGCATCCTTTGGCACCTTATTGATGTGGGTCAGTGTTCAATTGTACTTTTTACAGCGGATTGTATCAAGTACCTTTTGTTTTTTTTACATACAAATGGTGTGGTTTTTCTACATGTAGATAAAGACATTGAGTTTGTCTTCGACTTAGAAGTAAGACATTTGTTGGGTGAGTTAAATGGGCTTGGCCCAAAGATTTGACGTCGTCTGGGCTACCGAAGGGCACCTAACTTATAATGAAAAGTTGAATATAGTAATGACCAGTCGCGATTGTACATAGTTAATGCAGCCGATTTCAATTAGCAAAAAGACCAGGCAAAAATCCAAAAGTGGAAAAACTGTTCCAATGCTGCTGGTAAGAGGCTAATCCGACGTATTTTGTGACGAGAAATCGAATGGTGCAAACCGCGTTGCTCTCCGACCAATACTTTTGGCTGTAGCCACAAATGAATAATCAATGATGTCAAGATCACGTGCCCAGCAACGGCTCTTACTCCATGGAAACCAAGGAAATTTGCAATTTTTCAACAGCTGGAGATGCCTGGCCCAATTGCGCATCTTTTGGCACCTTATTGATGTGGGTCAGTGTTCAATTGTACTTTTTACAGCGGATTGTACCAAGTACCTTGTGTTTTTTTATATACAAATGGTGTGGTTTTTCTACATGTAGATAAAGACATTGAGTTTGTCTTCGACTTAGAAGTAAGACATTTGTTGGGTGAGTTAAATGGGCTTGGCCCAAAGATTTGACGTCGTCTGGGCTACCGAAGGGCACATAACTTATAATGAAATGTTGAATATAGTAATGACCAGTCGCGATTGTACATAGTTAATGTAGCCGATTTCAATTAGCAAAATGACCAGGCAAAAATCCAAAAGTGGAAAAACTGTTCCAATGCTGCTGGTAAGAGGCTAATCCGACGTATTTTGTGACGAGAAATCGAATGGTGCAAACCGCGTTGCTCTCCGACCAATACTTTTGGCTGTAGCCACAAATGAATAATCAATGATGTCAAGATCACGTGCCCAGCAACGGCTCTTACTCCATGGAAACCAAGGAAATTTGCAATTTTTCAACAGCTGGAGATGCCTGGCCCAATTGCGCATCCTTTGGCACCTTATTGATGTGGGTCAGTGTTTAATTGTACTTTTTACAGCGGGTTGTATCAAGTACCTTGTGTTTTTTTATATACAAATGGTGTGGTTTTTCTACATGTAGATAAAGACATTGAGTTTGTCTTCGACTTAGAAGTAAGACATTTGCTGGGTGAGTTAAATGGGCTTGGCCCAAAGATTTGACGTCGTCTGGGCTACCGAAGGGCACATAACTTATAATGAAATGTTGAATATAGTAATGACCAGTCGCGATTGTACATAGTTAATGTAGCCGATTTCAATTAGCAAAATGACCAGGCAAAAATCCAAAAGTGGAAAAACTGTTCCAATGCTGCTGGTAAGAGGCTAATCCGACGTATTTTTGTGACGAGAAATCGAATGGTGCAAACCGCGTTGCTCTCCGACCAATACTTTTGGCTGTAGCCACAAATGAATAATCAATGATGTCAAGATCACGTGCCCAGCAACGGCTCTTACTCCATGGAAACCAAGGAAATTTGCAATTTTTCAACAGCTGGAGATGCCTGGCCCAATTGCGCATCCTTTGGCACCTTATTGATGTGGGTCAGTGTTCAATTGTACTTTTTACAGCGGATTGTATCAAGTACCTTGTGTTTTTTTTACATACAAATGGTGTGGTTTTTCTACATGTAGATAAAGACATTGAGTTTGTCTTCGACTTAGAAGTAAGACATTTTTTGGGTGAGTTAAATGGGCTTGGCCCAAAGATTTGACGTCGTCTGGGCTACCGAAGGGCACATAACTTATAATGAAAAGTTGAATATAGTAATGACCAGTCGCGATTGTACACAGTTAATGTAGCCGATTTCAATTAGCAAAAAGAACAGGCAAAAATCCAAAAGTGGAAAAACTGTTCCAATGCTGCTGGTAAGAGGCTAATCCGACGTATTTTGTGACGAGAAATCGAATGGTGCAAACCGCGTTGCTCTCCGACCAATACTTTTGGCTGTAGCCACAAATGAATAATCAATGATGTCAAGATCACGTGCCCAGCAACGGCTCTTACTCCATGGAAACCAAGGAAATTTGCAATTTTTCAACAGCTGGAGATGCCTGGCCCAATTGCGCATCCTTTGGCACCTTATTGATGTGGGTCAGTGTTTAATTGTACTTTTTACAGCGGGTTGTATCAAGTACCTTGTGTTTTTTTTATATACAAATGGTGTGGTTTTTCTACATGTAGATAAAGACATTGAGTTTGTCTTCGACTTAGAAGTAAGACATTTGCTGGGTGAGTTAAATGGGCTTGGCCCAAAGATTTGACGTCGTCTGGGCTACCGAAGGGCACATAACTTATAATGAAATGTTGAATATAGTAATGACCAGTCGCGATTGTACATAGTTAATGTAGCCGATTTCAATTAGCAAAATGACCAGGCAAAAATCCAAAAGTGGAAAAACTGTTCCAATGCTGCTGGTAAGAGGCTAATCCGACGTATTTTGTGACGAGAAATCGAATGGTGCAAACCGCGTTGCTCTCCGACCAATACTTTTGGCTGTAGCCACAAATGAATAATCAATGATGTCAAGATCACGTGCCCAGCAACGGCTCTTACTCCATGGAAACCAAGGAAATTTGCAATTTTTCAACAGCTGGAGATGCCTGGCCCAATTGCGCATCCTTTGGCACCTTATTGATGTGGGTCAGTGTTCAATTGTACTTTTTACAGCGGGTTGTATCAAGTACCTTGTGTTTTTTTTACATACAAATGGTGTGGTTTTTCTACATGTAGATAAAGACATTGAGTTTGTCTTCGACTTAGAAGTAAGACATTTGCTGGGTGAGTTAAATGGGCTTGGCCCAAAGATTTGACGTCGTCTGGGCTACCGAAGGGCACAGAACTTATAATGAAATGTTGAATATAGTAATGACCAGTCGCGATTGTACATAGTTAATGTAGCCGATTTCAATTAGCAAAATGACCAGGCAAAAATCCAAAAGTGGAAAAACTGTTCCAATGCTGCTGGTAAGAGGCTAATCCGACGTATTTTGTGACGAGAAATCGAATGGTGCAAACCGCGTTGCTCTCCGACCAATACTTTTGGCTGTAGCCACAAATGAATAATCAATGATGTCAAGATCACGTGCCCAGCAACGGCTCTTACTCCATGGAAACCAAGGAAATTTGCAATTTTTCAACAGCTGGAGATGCCTGGCCCAATTGCGCATCCTTTGGCACCTTATTGATGTGGGTCAGTGTTCAATTGTACTTTTTACAGCGGATTGTATCAAGTACCTTTTGTTTTTTTTATATACAAATGGTGTGGTTTTTCTACATGTAGATAAAGACATTGAGTTTGTCTTCGACTTAGAAGTAAGACATTTGTTGGGTGAGTTAAATGGGCTTGGCCCAAAGATTTGACGTCGTCTGGGCTACCGAAGGGCACATAACTTATAATGAAAAGTTGAATATAGTAATGACCAGTCGCGATTGTACATAGTTAATGTAGCCGATTTCAATTCGCAAAAAGACAAGGCAAAAATCCAAAAGTGGAAAAACTGTTCCAATGCTGCTGGTAAGAGGCTAATCCGACGTATTTTGTGACGAGAAATCGAATGGTGCAAACCGCGTTGCTCTCCGACCAATACTTTTGGCTGTAGCCACAAATGAATAATCAATGATGTCAAGATCACGTGCCCAGCAACGGCTCTTACTCCATGGAAACCAAGGAAATTTGCAATTTTTCAACAGCTGGAGATGCCTGGCCCAATTGCGCATCCTTTGGCACCTTATTGATGTGGGTCAGTGTTCAATTGTACTTTTTACAGCGGGTTGTATCAAGTACCTTGTGTTTTTTTTACATACAAATGGTGTGGTTTTTCTACATGTAGATAAAGACATTGAGTTTGTCTTCGACTTAGAAGTAAGACATTTGTTGGGTGAGTTAAATGGGCTTGGCCCAAAGATTTGACGTCGTCTGGGCTACCGAAGGGCACAGAACTTATAATGAAATGTTGAATATAGTAATGACCAGTCGCGATTGTACATAGTTAATGTAGCCGATTTCAATTAGCAAAATGACCAGGCAAAAAATCCAAAAGTGGAAAAACTGTTCCAATGCTGCTGGTAAGAGGCTAATCCGACGTATTTTGTGACGAGAAATCGAATGGTGCAAACCGCGTTGCTCTCCGACCAATACTTTTGGCTGTAGCCACAAATGAATAATCAATGATGTCAAGATCACGTGCCCAGCAACGGCTCTTACTCCATGGAAACCAAGGAAATTTGCAATTTTTCAACAGCTGGAGATGCCTGGCCCAATTGCGCATCCTTTGGCACCTTATTGATGTGGGTCAGTGTTCAATTGTACTTTTTACAGCGGATTGTATCAAGTACCTTGTGTTTTTTTTATATACAAATGGTGTGGTTTTTCTACATGTAGATAAAGACATTGAGTTTGTCTTCGACTTAGAAGTAAGACATTTGTTGGGTGAGTTAAATGGGCTTGGCCCAAAGATTTGACGTCGTCTGGGCTACCGAAGGGCACATAACTTATAATGAAAAGTTGAATATAGTAATGACCAGTCGCGATTGTACATAGTTAATGTAGCCGATTTCAATTCGCAAAATGACCAGGCAAAAATCCAAAAGTGGAAAAACTGTTCCAATGCTGCTGGTAAGAGGCTAATCCGACGTATTTTGTGACGAGAAATCGAATGGTGCAAACCGCGTTGCTCTCCGACCAATACTTTTGGCTGTAGCCACAAATGAATAATCAAGGATGTCAAGATCACGTGCCCAGCAACGGCTCTTACTCCATGGAAACCAAGGAAATTTGCAATTTTTCAACAGCTGGAGATGCCTGGCCCAATTGCGCATCCTTTGGCACCTTATTGATGTGGGTCAGTGTTTAATTGTACTTTTTACAGCGGGTTGTATCAAGTACCTTTTGTTTTTTTTATATACAAATGGTGTGGTTTTTTCTACATGTAGATAAAGACATTGAGTTTGTCTTCGACTTAGAAGTAAGACATTTGCTGGGTGAGTTAAATGGGCTTGGCCCAAAGATTTGACGTCGTCTGGGCTACCGAAGGGCACATAACTTATAATGAAATGTTGAATATAGTAATGACCAGTCGCGATTGTACATAGTTAATGTAGCCGATTTCAATTAGCAAAATGACCAGGCAAAAATCCAAAAGTGGAAAAACTGTTCCAATGCTGCTGGTAAGAGGCTAATCCGACGTATTTTGTGACGAGAAATCGAATGGTGCAAACCGCGTTGCTCTCCGACCAATACTTTTGGCTGTAGCCACAAATGAATAATCAATGATGTCAAGATCACGTGCCCAGCAACGGCTCTTACTCCATGGAAACCAAGGAAATTTGCAATTTTTCAACAGCTGGAGATGCCTGGCCCAATTGAGCATCCTTTGGCACCTTATTGATGTGGGTCAGTGTTCAATTGTACTTTTTACAGCGGATTGTATCAAGTACCATTTGTTCTTTTTACATACAAATGGTGTGGTTTTTCTACATGTAGATAAAGACATTGAGTTTGTCTTCGACTTAGAAGTAAGACATTTGTTGGGTGAGTTAAATGGGCTTGGCCCAAAGATTTGACGTCGTCTGGGCTACCGAAGGGCACATAACTTATAATGAAAAGTTGAATATAGTAATGACCAGTCGCGATTGTACATAGTTAATGCAGCCGATTTCAATTCGCAAAAAGACCAGGCAAAAATCCAAAAGTGGAAAAACTGTTCCAATGCTGCTGGTAAGAGGCTAATCCGACGTATTTTGTGACGAGAAATCGAATGGTGCAAACCGCGTTGCTCTCCGACCAATACTTTTGGCTGTAGCCACAAATGAATAATCAATGATGTCAAGATCACGTGCCCAGCAACGGCTCGCCTGGCCCAATTGCGCATCCTTTGGCACCTTATTGATGTGGGTCAGTGTTCAATTGTACTTTTTACAGCGGATTGTATCAAGTACCTTTTGTTTTTTTTATATACAAATGGTGTGGTTTTTCTACATGTAGATAAAGACATTGAGTTTGTCTTCGACTTAGAAGTAAGACATTTGTTGGGTGAGTTAAATGGGCTTGGCCCAAAGATTTGACGTCGTCTGGGCTACCGAAGGGCACATAACTTATAATGAAAAGTTGAATATAGTAATGACCAGTCGCGATTGTACATAGTTAATGTAGCCGATTTCAATTCGCAAAAAGACAAGGCAAAAATCCAAAAGTGGAAAAACTGTTCCAATGCTGCTGGTAAGAGGCTAATCCGACGTATTTTGTGACGAGAAATCGAATGGTGCAAACCGCGTTGCTCTCCGACCAATACTTTTGGCTGTAGCCACAAATGAATAATCAATGATGTCAAGATCACGTGCCCAGCAACGGCTCTTACTCCATGGAAACCAAGGAAATTTGCAATTTTTCAACAGCTGGAGATGCCTGGCCCAATTGCGCATCCTTTGGCACCTTATTGATGTGGGTCAGTGTTCAATTGTACTTTTTACAGCGGATTGTATCAAGTACCTTGTGTTTTTTTTATATACAAATGGTGTGGTTTTTCTACATGTAGATAAAGACATTGAGTTTGTCTTCGACTTAGAAGTAAGACATTTGTTGGGTGAGTTAAATGGGCTTGACCCAAAGATTTGACGTCGTCTGGGCTACCGAAGGGCACATAACTTATAATGAAAAGTTGAATATAGTAATGACCAGTCGCGATTGTACATAGTTAATGTAGCCGATTTCAATTAGCAAAATGACCAGGCAAAAATCCAAAAGTGGAAAAACTGTTCCAATGCTGCTGGTAAGAGGCTAATCCGACGTATTTTGTGACGAGAAATCGAATGGTGCAAACCGCGTTGCTCTCCGACCAATACTTTTGGCTGTAGCCACAAATGAATAATCAATGATGTCAAGATCACGTGCCCAGCAACGGCTCTTACTCCATGGAAACCAAGGAAATTTGCAATTTTTCAACAGCTGGAGATGCCTGGCCCAATTGCGCATCCTTTGGCACCTTATTGATGTGGGTCAGTGTTTAATTGTACTTTTTACAGCGGGTTGTATCAAGTACCTTGTGTTTTTTTTTATATACAAATGGTGTGGTTTTTCTACATGTAGATAAAGACATTGAGTTTGTCTTCGACTTAGAAGTAAGACATTTGCTGGGTGAGTTAAATGGGCTTGGCCCAAAGATTTGACGTCGTCTGGGCTACCGAAGGGCACATAACTTATAATGAAATGTTGAATATAGTAATGACCAGTCGCGATTGTACATAGTTAATGTAGCCGATTTCAATTAGCAAAATGACCAGGCAAAAATCCAAAAGTGGAAAAACTGTTCCAATGCTGCTGGTAAGAGGCTAATCCGACGTATTTTGTGACGAGAAATCGAATGGTGCAAACCGCGTTGCTCTCCGACCAATACTTTTGGCTGTAGCCACAAATGAATAATCAATGATGTCAAGATCACGTGCCCAGCAACGGCTCTTACTCCATGGAAACCAAGGAAATTTGCAATTTTTCAACAGCTGGAGATGCCTGGCCCAATTGCGCATCCTTTGGCACCTTATTGATGTGGGTCAGTGTTCAATTGTACTTTTTACAGCGGATTGTATCAAGTACCATTTGTTCTTTTTACATACAAATGGTGTGGTTTTTCTACATGTAGATAAAGACATTGAGTTTGTCTTCGACTTAGAAGTAAGACATTTGTTGGGTGAGTTAAATGGGCTTGGCCCAAAGATTTGACGTCGTCTGGGCTACCGAAGGGCACATAACTTATAATGAAAAGTTGAATATAGTAATGACCAGTCGCGATTGTACATAGTTAATGCAGCCGATTTCAATTCGCAAAAAGACCAGGCAAAAATCCAAAAGTGGAAAAACTGTTCCAATGCTGCTGGTAAGAGGCTAATCCGACGTATTTTGTGACGAGAAATCGAATGGTGCAAACCGCGTTGCTCTCCGACCAATACTTTTGGCTGTAGCCACAAATGAATAATCAATGATGTCAAGATCACGTGCCCAGCAACGGCTCGCCTGGCCCAATTGCGCATCCTTTGGCACCTTATTGATGTGGGTCAGTCTTCAATTGTACTTTTTACAGCGGATTGTATCAAGTACCTTTTGTTTTTTTTATATACAAATGGTGTGGTTTTTCTACATGTAGATAAAGACATTGAGTTTGTCTTCGACTTAGAAGTAAGACATTTGTTGGGTGAGTTAAATGGGCTTGGCCCAAAGATTTGACGTCGTCTGGGCTACCGAAGGGCACATAACTTATAATGAAAAGTTGAATATAGTAATGACCAGTCGCGATTGTACATAGTTAATGTAGCCGATTTCAATTCGCAAAAAGACAAGGCAAAAATCCAAAAGTGGAAAAACTGTTCCAATGCTGCTGGTAAGAGGCTAATCCGACGTATTTTGTGACGAGAAATCGAATGGTGCAAACCGCGTTGCTCTCCGACCAATACTTTTGGCTGTAGCCACAAATGAATAATCAATGATGTCAAGATCACGTGCCCAGCAACGGCTCTTACTCCATGGAAACCAAGGAAATTTGCAATTTTTCAACAGCTGGAGATGCCTGGCCCAATTGCGCATCCTTTGGCACCTTATTGATGTGGGTCAGTGTTCAATTGTACTTTTTACAGCGGGTTGTATCAAGTACCTTGTGTTTTTTTTACATACAAATGGTGTGGTTTTTCTACATGTAGATAAAGACATTGAGTTTGTCTTCGACTTAGAAGTAAGACATTTGCTGGGTGAGTTAAATGGGCTTGGCCCAAAGATTTGACGTCGTCTGGGCTACCGAAGGGCACAGAACTTATAATGAAATGTTGAATATAGTAATGACCAGTCGCGATTGTACATAGTTAATGTAGCCGATTTCAATTAGCAAAATGACCAGGCAAAAATCCAAAAGTGGAAAAACTGTTCCAATGCTGCTGGTAAGAGGCTAATCCGACGTATTTTGTGACGAGAAATCGAATGGTGCAAACCGCGTTGCTCTCCGACCAATACTTTTGGCTGTAGCCACAAATGAATAATCAATGATGTCAAGATCACGTGCCCAGCAACGGCTCTTACTCCATGGAAACCAAGGAAATTTGCAATTTTTCAACAGCTGGAGATGCCTGGCCCAATTGCCCATCCTTTGGCACCTTATTGATGTGGGTCAGTGTTCAATTGTACTTTTTACAGCGGATTGTATCAAGTACCTTGTGTTTTTTTTATATACAAATGGTGTGGTTTTTCTACATGTAGATAAAGACATTGAGTTTGTCTTCGACTTAGAAGTAAGACATTTGTTGGGTGAGTTAAATGGGCTTGGCCCAAAGATTTGACGTCGTCTGGGCTACCGAAGGGCACATAACTTATAATGAAAAGTTGAATATAGTAATGACCAGTCGCGATTGTACATAGTTAATGTAGCCGATTTCAATTCGCAAAATGACCAGGCAAAAATCCAAAAGTGGAAAAACTGTTCCAATGCTGCTGGTAAGAGGCTAATCCGACGTATTTTGTGACGAGAAATCGAATGGTGCAAACCGCGTTGCTCTCCGACCAATACTGTTGGCTGTAGCCACAAATGAATAATCAAGGATGTCAAGATCACGTGCCCAGCAACGGCTCTTACTCCATGGAAACCAAGGAAATTTGCAATTTTTCAACAGCTGGAGATGCCTGGCCCAATTGCGCATCCTTTGGCACCTTATTGATGTGGGTCAGTGTTTAATTGTACTTTTTACAGCGGGTTGTATCAAGTACCTTTTGTTTTTTTTATATACAAATGGTGTGGTTTTTCTACATGTAGATAAAGACATTGAGTTTGTCTTCGACTTAGAAGTAAGACATTTGCTGGGTGAGTTAAATGGGCTTGGCCCAAAGATTTGACGTCGTCTGGGCTACCGAAGGGCACATAACTTATAATGAAATGTTGAATATAGTAATGACCAGTCGCGATTGTACATAGTTAATGTAGCCGATTTCAATTAGCAAAATGACCAGGCAAAAATCCAAAAGTGGAAAAACTGTTCCAATGCTGCTGGTAAGAGGCTAATCCGACGTATTTTGTGACGAGAAATCGAATGGTGCAAACCGCGTTGCTCTCCGACCAATACTTTTGGCTGTAGCCACAAATGAATAATCAATGATGTCAAGATCACGTGCCCAGCAACGGCTCTTACTCCATGGAAACCAAGGAAATTTGCAATTTTTCAACAGCTGGAGATGCCTGGCCCAATTGCGCATCCTTTGGCACCTTATTGATGTGGGTCAGTGTTCAATTGTACTTTTTACAGCGGATTGTATCAAGTACCATTTGTTCTTTTTACATACAAATGGTGTGGTTTTTCTACATGTAGATAAAGACATTGAGTTTGTCTTCGACTTAGAAGTAAGACATTTGTTGGGTGAGTTAAATGGGCTTGGCCCAAAGATTTGACGTCGTCTGGGCTACCGAAGGGCACATAACTTATAATGAAAAGTTGAATATAGTAATGACCAGTCGCGATTGTACATAGTTAATGTAGCCGATTTCAATTCGCAAAAAGACCAGGCAAAAATCCAAAAGTGGAAAAACTGTTCCAATGCTGCTGGTAAGAGGCTAATCCGACGTATTTTGTGACGAGAAATCGAATGGTGCAAACCGCGTTGCTCTCCGACCAATACTTTTGGCTGTAGCCACAAATGAATAATCAATGATGTCAAGATCACGTGCCCAGCAACGGCTCGCCTGGCCCAATTGCGCATCCTTTGGCACCTTATTGATGTGGGTCAGTGTTCAATTGTACTTTTTACAGCGGATTGTATCAAGTACCTTGTGTTTTTTTTATATACAAATGGTGTGGTTTTTCTACATGTAGATAAAGACATTGAGTTTGTCTTCGACTTAGAAGTAAGACATTTGTTGGGTGAGTTAAATGGGCTTGGCCCAAAGATTTGACGTCGTCTGGGCTACCGAAGGGCACATAACTTATAATGAAAAGTTGAATATAGTAATGACCAGTCGCGATTGTACATAGTTAATGTAGCCGATTTCAATTCGCAAAAAGACAAGGCAAAAATCCAAAAGTGGAAAAACTGTTCCAATGCTGCTGGTAAGAGGCTAATCCGACGTATTTTGTGACGAGAAATCGAATGGTGCAAACCGCGTTGCTCTCCGACCAATACTTTTGGCTGTAGCCACAAATGAATAATCAATGATGTCAAGATCACGTGCCCAGCAACGGCTCTTACTCCATGGAAACCAAGGAAATTTGCAATTTTTCAACAGCTGGAGATGCCTGGCCCAATTGCGCATCCTTTGGCACCTTATTGATGTGGGTCAGTGTTCAATTGTACTTTTTACAGCGGATTGTATCAAGTACCTTGTGTTTTTTTTTATATACAAATGGTGTGGTTTTTCTACATGTAGATAAAGACATTGAGTTTGTCTTCGACTTAGAAGTAAGACATTTGTTGGGTGAGTTAAATGGGCTTGACCCAAAGATTTGACGTCGTCTGGGCTACCGAAGGGCACATAACTTATAATGAAAAGTTGAATATAGTAATGACCAGTCGCGATTGTACATAGTTAATGTAGCCGATTTCAATTAGCAAAATGACCAGGCAAAAATCCAAAAGTGGAAAAACTGTTCCAATGCTGCTGGTAAGAGGCTAATCCGACGTATTTTGTGACGAGAAATCGAATGGTGCAAACCGCGTTGCTCTCCGACCAATACTTTTGGCTGTAGCCACAAATGAATAATCAATGATGTCAAGATCACGTGCCCAGCAACGGCTCTTACTCCATGGAAACCAAGGAAATTTGCAATTTTTCAACAGCTGGAGATGCCTGGCCCAATTGCGCATCCTTTGGCACCTTATTGATGTGGGTCAGTGTTCAATTGTACTTTTTACAGCGGGTTGTATCAAGTACCTTGTGTTTTTTTTACATACAAATGGTGTGGTTTTTCTACATGTAGATAAAGACATTGAGTTTGTCTTCGACTTAGAAGTAAGACATTTGCTGGGTGAGTTAAATGGGCTTGGCCCAAAGATTTGACGTCGTCTGGGCTACCGAAGGGCACAGAACTTATAATGAAATGTTGAATATAGTAATGACCAGTCGCGATTGTACATAGTTAATGTAGCCGATTTCAATTAGCAAAATGACCAGGCAAAAATCCAAAAGTGGAAAAACTGTTCCAATGCTGCTGGTAAGAGGCTAATCCGACGTATTTTGTGACGAGAAATCGAATGGTGCAAACCGCGTTGCTCTCCGACCAATACTTTTGGCTGTAGCCACAAATGAATAATCAATGATGTCAAGATCACGTGCCCAGCAACGGCTCTTACTCCATGGAAACCAAGGAAATTTGCAATTTTTCAACAGCTGGAGATGCCTGGCCCAATTGCGCATCCTTTGGCACCTTATTGATGTGGGTCAGTGTTCAATTGTACTTTTTACAGCGGATTGTATCAAGTACCTTTTGTTTTTTTTATATACAAATGGTGTGGTTTTTCTACATGTAGATAAAGACATTGAGTTTGTCTTCGACTTAGAAGTAAGACATTTGTTGGGTGAGTTAAATGGGCTTGGCCCAAAGATTTGACGTCGTCTGGGCTACCGAAGGGCACATAACTTATAATGAAAAGTTGAATATAGTAATGACCAGTCGCGATTGTACATAGTTAATGTAGCCGATTTCAATTCGCAAAAAGACAAGGCAAAAATCCAAAAGTGGAAAAACTGTTCCAATGCTGCTGGTAAGAGGCTAATCCGACGTATTTTGTGACGAGAAATCGAATGGTGCAAACCGCGTTGCTCTCCGACCAATACTTTTGGCTGTAGCCACAAATGAATAATCAATGATGTCAAGATCACGTGCCCAGCAACGGCTCTTACTCCATGGAAACCAAGGAAATTTGCAATTTTTCAACAGCTGGAGATGCCTGGCCCAATTGCGCATCCTTTGGCACCTTATTGATGTGGGTCAGTGTTCAATTGTACTTTTTACAGCGGGTTGTATCAAGTACCTTGTGTTTTTTTTACATACAAATGGTGTGGTTTTTCTACATGTAGATAAAGACATTGAGTTTGTCTTCGACTTAGAAGTAAGACATTTGTTGGGTGAGTTAAATGGGCTTGGCCCAAAGATTTGACGTCGTCTGGGCTACCGAAGGGCACAGAACTTATAATGAAATGTTGAATATAGTAATGACCAGTCGCGATTGTACATAGTTAATGTAGCCGATTTCAATTAGCAAAATGACCAGGCAAAAATCCAAAAGTGGAAAAACTGTTCCAATGCTGCTGGTAAGAGGCTAATCCGACGTATTTTGTGACGAGAAATCGAATGGTGCAAACCGCGTTGCTCTCCGACCAATACTTTTGGCTGTAGCCACAAATGAATAATCAATGATGTCAAGATCACGTGCCCAGCAACGGCTCTTACTCCATGGAAACCAAGGAAATTTGCAATTTTTCAACAGCTGGAGATGCCTGGCCCAATTGCGCATCCTTTGGCACCTTATTGATGTGGGTCAGTGTTCAATTGTACTTTTTACAGCGGATTGTATCAAGTACCTTGTGTTTTTTTTATATACAAATGGTGTGGTTTTTCTACATGTAGATAAAGACATTGAGTTTGTCTTCGACTTAGAAGTAAGACATTTGTTGGGTGAGTTAAATGGGCTTGGCCCAAAGATTTGACGTCGTCTGGGCTACGAAGGGCACATAACTTATAATGAAAAGTTGAATATAGTAATGACCAGTCGCGATTGTACATAGTTAATGTAGCCGATTTCAATTCGCAAAATGACCAGGCAAAAATCCAAAAGTGGAAAAACTGTTCCAATGCTGCTGGTAAGAGGCTAATCCGACGTATTTTGTGACGAGAAATCGAATGGTGCAAACCGCGTTGCTCTCCGACCAATACTTTTGGCTGTAGCCACAAATGAATAATCAAGGATGTCAAGATCACGTGCCAGCAACGGCTCTTACTCCATGGAAACCAAGGAAATTTGCAATTTTTCAACAGCTGGAGATGCCTGGCCCAATTGCGCATCCTTTGGCACCTTATTGATGTGGGTCAGTGTTTAATTGTACTTTTTACAGCGGGTTGTATCAAGTACCTTTTGTTTTTTTTATATACAAATGGTGTGGTTTTTCTACATGTAGATAAAGACATTGAGTTTGTCTTCGACTTAGAAGTAAGACATTTGCTGGGTGAGTTAAATGGGCTTGGCCCAAAGATTTGAACGTCGTCTGGGCTACCGAAGGGCACATAACTTATAATGAAATGTTGAATATAGTAATGACCAGTCGCGATTGTACATAGTTAATTGTAGCCGATTTCAATTAGCAAAATGACCAGGCAAAAATCCAAAAGTGGAAAAAACTGTTCCAATGCTGCTGGTAAGAGGCTAATCCGACGTATTTTGTGGAGAAATCGAATGGTGCAAACCGCGTTGCTCTCCGACCAATACTTTTGGCTGTAGCCACAAATGAATAATCAATGATGTCAAGATCACGTGCCCAGCAACGGCTCTTACTCCATGGAAACCAAGGAAATTTGCAATTTTTCAACAGCTGGAGATGCCTGGCCCAATTGCGCATCCTTTGGCACCTTATTGATGTGGGTCAGTGTTCAATTGTACTTTTTACAGCGGATTGTATCAAGTACCATTTGTTCTTTTTACATACAAATGGTGTGGTTTTTCTACATGTAGATAAAGACATTGAGTTTGTCTTCGACTTAGAAGTAAGACATTTGTTGGGTGAGTTAAATGGGCTTGGCCCAAAGATTTGACGTCGTCTGGGCTACCGAAGGGCACATAACTTATAATGAAAAGTTGAATATAGTAATGACCAGTCGCGATTGTACATAGTTAATGCAGCCGATTTCAATTCGCAAAAAAGACCAGGCAAAAATCCAAAAGTGGAAAAACTGTTCCAATGCTGCTGGTAAGAGGCTAATCCGACGTATTTTGTGACGAGAAATCGAATGGTGCAAACCGCGTTGCTCTCCGACCAATACTTTTGGCTGTAGCCACAAATGAATAATCAATGATGTCAAGATCACGTGCCCAGCAACGGCTCGCCTGGCCCAATTGCGCATCCTTTGGCACCTTATTGATGTGGGTCAGTGTTCAATTGTACTTTTTACAGCGGATTGTATCAAGTACCTTTTGTTTTTTTTATATACAAATGGTGTGGTTTTTCTACATGTAGATAAAGACATTGAGTTTGTCTTCGACTTAGAAGTAAGACATTTGTTGGGTGAGTTAAATGGGCTTGGCCCAAAGATTTGACGTCGTCTGGGCTACCGAAGGGCACATAACTTATAATGAAAAGTTGAATATAGTAATGACCAGTCGCGATTGTACATAGTTAATGTAGCCGATTTCAATTCGCAAAAAGACAAGGCAAAAATCCAAAAGTGGAAAAACTGTTCCAATGCTGCTGGTAAGAGGCTAATCCGACGTATTTTGTGACGAGAAATCGAATGGTGCAAACCGCGTTGCTCTCCGACCAATACTTTTGGCTGTAGCCACAAATGAATAATCAATGATGTCAAGATCACGTGCCCAGCAACGGCTCTTACTCCATGGAAACCAAGGAAATTTGCAATTTTTCAACAGCTGGAGATGCCTGGCCCAATTGCGCATCCTTTGGCACCTTATTGATGTGGGTCAGTGTTCAATTGTACTTTTTTACAGCGGATTGTATCAAGTACCTTGTGTTTTTTTTATATACAAATGGTGTGGTTTTTCTACATGTAGATAAAGACATTGAGTTTGTCTTCGACTTAGAAGTAAGACATTTGTTGGGTGAGTTAAATGGGCTTGACCCAAAGATTTGACGTCGTCTGGGCTACCGAAGGGCACATAACTTATAATGAAAAGTTGAATATAGTAATGACCAGTCGCGATTGTACATAGTTAATGTAGCCGATTTCAATTAGCAAAATGACCAGGCAAAAATCCAAAAGTGGAAAAACTGTTCCAATGCTGCTGGTAAGAGGCTAATCCGACGTATTTTGTGACGAGAAATCGAATGGTGCAAACCGCGTTGCTCTCCGACCAATACTTTTGGCTGTAGCCACAAATGAATAATCAATGATGTCAAGATCACGTGCCCAGCAACGGCTCTTACTCCATGGAAACCAAGGAAATTTGCAATTTTTCAACAGCTGGAGATGCCTGGCCCAATTGCGCATCCTTTGGCACCTTATTGATGTGGGTCAGTGTTTAATTGTACTTTTTACAGCGGGTTGTATCAAGTACCTTGTGTTTTTTTTATATACAAATGGTGTGGTTTTTCTACATGTAGATAAAGACATTGAGTTTGTCTTCGACTTAGAAGTAAGACATTTGCTGGGTGAGTTAAATGGGCTTGGCCCAAAGATTTGACGTCGTCTGGGCTACCGAAGGGCACATAACTTATAATGAAATGTTGAATATAGTAATGACCAGTCGCGATTGTACATAGTTAATGTAGCCGATTTCAATTAGCAAAATGACCAGGCAAAAATCCAAAAGTGGAAAAACTGTTCCAATGCTGCTGGTAAGAGGCTAATCCGACGTATTTTGTGACGAGAAATCGAATGGTGCAAACCGCGTTGCTCTCCGACCAATACTTTTGGCTGTAGCCACAAATGAATAATCAATGATGTCAAGATCACGTGCCCAGCAACGGCTCTTACTCCATGGAAACCAAGGAAATTTGCAATTTTTCAACAGCTGGAGATGCCTGGCCCAATTGCGCATCCTTTGGCACCTTATTGATGTGGGTCAGTGTTCAATTGTACTTTTTACAGCGGATTGTATCAAGTACCATTTGTTCTTTTTACATACAAATGGTGTGGTTTTTCTACATGTAGATAAAGACATTGAGTTTGTCTTCGACTTAGAAGTAAGACATTTGTTGGGTGAGTTAAATGGGCTTGGCCCAAAGATTTGACGTCGTCTGGGCTACCGAAGGGCACATAACTTATAATGAAAAAGTTGAATATAGTAATGACCAGTCGCGATTGTACATAGTTAATGCAGCCGATTTCAATTCGCAAAAAGACCAGGCAAAAATCCAAAAGTGGAAAAACTGTTCCAATGCTGCTGGTAAGAGGCTAATCCGACGTATTTTGTGACGAGAAAATCGAATGGTGCAAACCGCGTTGCTCTCCGACCAATACTTTTGGCTGTAGCCACAAATGAATAATCAATGATGTCAAGATCACGTGCCCAGCAACGGCTCGCCTGGCCCAATTGCGCATCCTTTGGCACCTTATTGATGTGGGTCAGTCTTCAATTGTACTTTTTACAGCGGATTGTATCAAGTACCTTTGTTTTTTTTATATACAAATGGTGTGGTTTTTCTACATGTAGATAAAGACATTGAGTTTGTCTTCGACTTAGAAGTAAGACATTTGTTGGGTGAGTTAAATGGGCTTGGCCCAAAGATTTGACGTCGTCTGGGCTACCGAAGGGCACATAACTTATAATGAAAAGTTGAATATAGTAATGACCAGTCGCGATTGTACATAGTTAATGTAGCCGATTTCAATTCGCAAAAAGACAAGGCAAAAATCCAAAAGTGGAAAAACTGTTCCAATGCTGCTGGTAAGAGGCTAATCCGACGTATTTTGTGACGAGAAATCGAATGGTGCAAACCGCGTTGCTCTCCGACCAATACTTTTGGCTGTAGCCACAAATGAATAATCAATGATGTCAAGATCACGTGCCCAGCAACGGCTCTTACTCCATGGAAACCAAGGAAATTTGCAATTTTTCAACAGCTGGAGATGCCTGGCCCAATTGCGCATCCTTTGGCACCTTATTGATGTGGGTCAGTGTTCAATTGTACTTTTTACAGCGGGTTGTATCAAGTACCTTGTGTTTTTTTTTACATACAAATGGTGTGGTTTTTCTACATGTAGATAAAGACATTGAGTTTGTCTTCGACTTAGAAGTAAGACATTTGCTGGGTGAGTTAAATGGGCTTGGCCCAAAGATTTGACGTCGTCTGGGCTACCGAAGGGCACAGAACTTATAATGAAATGTTGAATATAGTAATGACCAGTCGCGATTGTACATAGTTAATGTAGCCGATTTCAATTAGCAAAATGACCAGGCAAAAATCCAAAAGTGGAAAAACTGTTCCAATGCTGCTGGTAAGAGGCTAATCCGACGTATTTTGTGACGAGAAATCGAATGGTGCAAACCGCGTTGCTCTCCGACCAATACTTTTGGCTGTAGCCACAAATGAATAATCAATGATGTCAAGATCACGTGCCCAGCAACGGCTCTTACTCCATGGAAACCAAGGAAATTTGCAATTTTTCAACAGCTGGAGATGCCTGGCCCAATTGCGCATCCTTTGGCACCTTATTGATGTGGGTCAGTGTTCAATTGTACTTTTTACAGCGGATTGTATCAAGTACCTTGTGTTTTTTTTATATACAAATGGTGTGGTTTTTCTACATGTAGATAAAGACATTGAGTTTGTCTTCGACTTAGAAGTAAGACATTTGTTGGGTGAGTTAAATGGGCTTGGCCCAAAGATTTGACGTCGTCTGGGCTACCGAAGGGCACATAACTTATAATGAAAAGTTGAATATAGTAATGACCAGTCGCGATTGTACATAGTTAATGTAGCCGATTTCAATTCGCAAAATGACCAGGCAAAAATCCAAAAGTGGAAAAACTGTTCCAATGCTGCTGGTAAGAGGCTAATCCGACGTATTTTGTGACGAGAAATCGAATGGTGCAAACCGCGTTGCTCTCCGACCAATACTGTTGGCTGTAGCCACAAATGAATAATCAAGGATGTCAAGATCACGTGCCCAGCAACGGCTCTTACTCCATGGAAACCAAGGAAATTTGCAATTTTTCAACAGCTGGAGATGCCTGGCCCAATTGCGCATCCTTTGGCACCTTATTGATGTGGGTCAGTGTTTAATTGTACTTTTTACAGCGGGTTGTATCAAGTACCTTTTGTTTTTTTTATATACAAATGGTGTGGTTTTTCTACATGTAGATAAAGACATTGAGTTTGTCTTCGACTTAGAAGTAAGACATTTGCTGGGTGAGTTAAATGGGCTTGGCCCAAAGATTTGACGTCGTCTGGGCTACCGAAGGGCACATAACTTATAATGAAATGTTGAATATAGTAATGACCAGTCGCGATTGTACATAGTTAATGTAGCCGATTTCAATTAGCAAAATGACCAGGCAAAAATCCAAAAGTGGAAAAACTGTTCCAATGCTGCTGGTAAGAGGCTAATCCGACGTATTTTGTGACGAGAAATCGAATGGTGCAAACCGCGTTGCTCTCCGACCAATACTTTTGGCTGTAGCCACAAATGAATAATCAATGATGTCAAGATCACGTGCCCAGCAACGGCTCTTACTCCATGGAAACCAAGGAAATTTGCAATTTTTCAACAGCTGGAGATGCCTGGCCCAATTGCGCATCCTTTGGCACCTTATTGATGTGGGTCAGTGTTCAATTGTACTTTTTACAGCGGATTGTATCAAGTACCATTTGTTCTTTTTACATACAAA
Organism: Liolophura sinensis; assembly: GCF_032854445.1. NCBI lineage: Eukaryota > Metazoa > Mollusca > Polyplacophora > Chitonida > Chitonidae > Liolophura > Liolophura sinensis. Next base: position 931 of record NW_027018021.1, on the reverse strand, counting down.
TGGTGTGGTTTTTCTACATGTAGATAAAGACATTGAGTTTGTCTTCGACTTAGAAGTAAGACATTTGTTGGGTGAGTTAAATGGGCTTGGCCCAAAGATTTGACGTCGTCTGGGCTACCGAAGGGCACATAACTTATAATGAAAAGTTGAATATAGTAATGACCAGTCGCGATTGTACATAGTTAATGTAGCCGATTTCAATTCGCAAAAAGACCAGGCAAAAATCCAAAAGTGGAAAAACTGTTCCAATGCTGCTGGTAAGAGGCTAATCCGACGTATTTTGTGACGAGAAATCGAATGGTGCAAATCGCGTTGCTCTCCGACCAATACTTTTGGCTGTAGCCACAAATGAATAATCAATGATGTCAAGATCACGTGCCCAGCAACGGCTCGCCTGGCCCAATTGCGCATCCTTTGGCACCTTATTGATGTGGGTCAGTGTTCAATTGTACTTTTTACAGCGGATTGTATCAAGTACCTTTTGTTTTTTTTTATATACAAATGGTGTGGTTTTTTCTACATGTAGATAAAGACATTGAGTTTGTCTTCGACTTAGAAGTAAGACATTTGTTGGGTGAGTTAAATGGGCTTGGCCCAAAGATTTGACGTCGTCTGGGCTACCGAAGGGCACATAACTTATAATGAAAAGTTGAATATAGTAATGACCAGTCGCGATTGTACATAGTTAATGTAGCCGATTTCAATTCGCAAAAAGACAAGGCAAAAATCCAAAAGTGGAAAAACTGTTCCAATGCTGCTGGTAAGAGGCTAATCCGACGTATTTTGTGACGAGAAATCGAATGGTGCAAACCGCGTTGCTCTCCGACCAATACTTTTGGCTGTAGCCACAAATGAATAATCAATGATGTCAAGATCACGTGCCCAGCAACGGCTCTTACTCCATGGAAACCAAGGAAATTTGCAATTTTTC
>NW_027018020.1:0-115005 GCF_032854445.1 Liolophura sinensis | reverse complement strand
ATTTATGTCATAATCACGTGCGTAGCAACGGCTCTTACTCCATGGAAACCAGGGAAATTTGCAATTTTTGAACAGCTGCCGATGCCTGGCTCAATTCCGCATCTTTTGGCACCTTACTGAAGTGGGTTAGTGTTCAGTTGTACTTTTTACAGCAGACTGTATCAAGTACCTTGTGTTTTTCACGTACAAATGGTGTGGTTTTTCTACACGTAGATAAAGACATTGAGATTGTCTTGCACTTAGAAGTAAGGCAATTGCTGGGTGAGTTAAATGGGTTGAGCCCAAAGATTTCAGGTCGTCTGGGCTACCGAAGGGCACATAACTTATAGTCAAAAGTTGAATATAGTAATGACCAGTCGCGATTGTACAGAGTACAGTGTAGCCGATTTCAATTAACAAAAAGACCAGGCAAAAATGCAAAAGTGGAAAAACTGTTCCAGTGCTACTAGTAAGAGGCTAATCCGACGTATGTTGTGACGACAAATCGAATGGTGCAAATCGCGTTGCTCTCCGACCAATACTTTTGGCTGTAGCGACAGATCAATGATCATTGATGTCATAATCACGTGCCCAGCAACGGCTCTTACTCCATGGAAACCAGGGATATTTGCAATTTTTTAACAGCTGCCGATGCCTGGCCCAATTCCACATCGTTTGGCACCTTATAAATGTGGGTCAGTGTTTAGTTGTACTTTTCACAGCAGACTGTATCAAGTACCTTGTGTTTTTTATGTACAAATGGTGTGGTTTTTCTACACGTAGATAAAGACATTGAGATTGTCTTGGACTTAGAAGTAAGACAATTGCTGGGTGAGTTAAATGGGCTTAGCCGAAAGATTTGACGTCTTCTGGGCTACCGAAGGGCACATAACTTATAGTCAAAAGTTGAATATAGTAATGTCCAGTCGCGATTGTACAGAGTGCAGTGTAGCCGATTTCAATTAACAAAAAGACCAGGCAAAAATGCAAAAGTGGAAAAACTGTTCCAGTGCTGCTGGTAAGAGACTAATCCGACGTATTTTGTGACGACAAATCGAATGGTGCAAACCGCGTTGCTCTCCGACCAATACTTTTGGCTGTAGTGACAATTGAATGATCATTTATGTCATAATCACGTGCCCAGCAACGGCTCTTACTCCATGGAAACCAGGGAAATTTGCAATTTTTTAACAGCTGCCGATGCCTGGCTCAATTCTGCATCTTTTGGCACCTTACTGAAGTGGGTCAGTGTTCAGTTGTACTTTTTACAGCAGACTGTATCAAGTACCTTGTGTTTTTTATGTACAAATGGTGTGGTTTTTCTACACGTAGATAAAGACATTGAGATTGTCTTGGACTTAGAAGTAAGACAATTGCTGGGTGAGTTAAATGGGCTTAGCCGAAAGATTTGACGTCTTCTGGGCTACCAAAGGGCACATAACTTATAGTCAAAAGTTGAATATAGTAATGACCATTCGCGATTGTACAGAGTACAGTGTAGCCGATTTCAATTAACAAAAAGACCAGGTAAAAATGCAAAAGTGGAAAAACTGTTCCAGTGCTGCTGGTAAGAGGCTAATCCGACGTATTTTGTAACGAGAAATCGAATGGTGCAAACCGCGTTGCTCTCCGACCAATACTTTTGGCTGTAGTGACAACTGATTGATCATTGATGTCATAATCACGTGCCCAGCAACGGCTCTTACTCCATGGAAACCAGGGAAATTTGCAATTTTTCAACAGCTGCCGATGCCTGGCTCAATTCCGCATCTTTTGGCACCTTACTGAAGTGGGTCAGTGTTCAGTTGTACTTTTTACAGCAGACTGTATCAAGTACCTTGTGGTTTTCACGTACAAATGGTGTGGTTTTTCTACACGTAGATAAAGACATTGAGATTGTCTTGCACTTAGAAGTAAGGCAATTGATGGGTGAGTTAAATGGGCTTGGCCCAAAGATTTGACGTCTTCTGGGCTACCGAAGGGCACATAACTTATAGTCAAAAGTTGAATATAGTAATGACCAGTCGCGATTGTACAGAGTACAGTGTAGCCGATTTCAATTAACAAAAAGACCAGGCAAAAATGCAAAAGTGGAAAAAACTGTTCCAGTGCTGCTGGTAAGAGGCTAATCCGACGTATTTTGTGACGAGAAATCGAATGGTGCAAACCGCGTTGCTCTCCGTCTAATACTTTTGCCTGTAGTGAGAATTGAATGATCATTTATGTCATAATCACGTGCCCAGCAACGGCTCTTACTCCATGGAAACCAGGGAAATTTGCAATTTTTCAACAGCTGCCGATGCCTGGCTCAATTCCGCAACTTTTGGCACCTTATTCATGTGGGTCTGTGGTCAGTTGTACTTTTTACAGCAGACTGTATCAAGTACCTTCTGGTTTTCACGTACAAATGGTGTGGTTTTTCTACATGTAGATAAAGACATTGAGATTGTCTTGCACTTAGAAGTAAGGCAATTGCTGGGTGAGTTAAATGGGCTTAGCCCAAAGATTTCAGGTCTTCTGGGCTACCGAAGGGCACATAACTTATAGTCAAAAGTTGAATATAGTAATGACCAGTCGCGATTGTACAGAGTACAGTGTAGCCGATTTCAATTAAGAAAAAGACGAGGTAAAAATGCAAAAGTGGAAAAACTGTTCCAGTGCTGCTGGTAAGAGGCTAATCCGACGTATTTTGTGACGAGAAATGGAATGGTGCAAACCGCGTTGCTCTCCGACCAATATTTTTGGCTGTAGTGACAATTGAATGATAATTTATGTCATAATCACGTGCGTAGCAACGGCTCTTACTCCATGGAAACCAGGGAAATTTGCAATTTTTCAACAGCTGCCGATGCCTGGCTCAATTCCGCATCTTTTGGCACCTTACTGAAGTGGGTCAGTGTTCAGTTGTACTTTTAACAGCAGACTGTATCAAGTACCTTGTGGTTTTCACGTACAAATGGTGTGGTTTTTCTACACGTAGATAAAGACATTGAGATTGTCTTGCACTTAGAAGTAACACAATTGCTGGGTGAGTTAAATGGGCTTGGCCCAAAGATTTCAGGTCTTCTGGGCTACCGAAGGGCACATAACTTATAGTCAAAAGTTGAATATAGTAATGACCAGTCGCGATTGTACAGAGTACAGTGTAGCCGATTTCAATTAACAAAAAGACCAGGCAAAAATGCAAAAGTGGACAAACTGTTCCAGTGCTGCTGGTAAGAGGCTAATCCGACGTATTTTGTGACGAGAAATCGAATGGTGCATTCCGCGTTGCTCTCCGACCAATACTTTTGGCTGTAGTGACAATTGAATGATCATTTATGTCATAATCACGTGCCCAGCAACGGCTCTTACTCCATGGAAACCAGGGAAATTTGCAATTTTTCAACAGCTGCCGATGCCTGGCTCAATTCCGCATCTTTTGGCACCTTACTGAAGTGTGTCAGTGTTCAGTTGTACTTTTTACAGCAGACTGTATCAAGTACCTTGTGTTTTTCACGTACAAATGGTGTGGTTTTTCTACACGTAGATAAAGACATTAAGATTGTCTTGCACTTAGAAGTAAGGCAATTGCTGGGTGAGTTAAATGGGCTTAGCCGAAAGATTTGACGTCTTCTGGGCTACCGAAGGGCACATAACTTATAGTCAAAAGTTGAATATAGTAATGACCAGTCGCGATTGTACAGAGTACAGTTTAGCCGATTTCAATTAACAAAAAGACGAAGCAAAAATGCAAAAGTGGAAAAACTGTTCCAGTGCTACTAGTAAGAGGCTAATCCGACGTATTTTGTGACGAGAAATCGAATGGTGCAAACCGCGTTGCTCTCCAACCAATACTTTTGGCTGTAGCGACAATTGATTGATCATTGATGTCATAATCACGTGCCCAGCAACGGCTCTTACTCCATGGAAACCAGGGATATTTGCAGTTTTTTAACAGCTGCCGATGCCTGGCCCAATTCCACATCTTTTGGCACCTTATAAATGTGGGTCAGTGTTTAGTTGTACTTTTCACAGCAGACTGTATCAAGTACCTTGTGTTTTTTATGTACAAATGGTGTGGTTTTTCTACACGTAGATGAAGACATTGAGATTGTCTTGCACTTAGAAGTAAGGCAATTGCTGGGTGAGTTAAATGGGCTTAGCCCAAAGATTTCAGGTCTTCTGGGCTACCGAAGGGCACATAACTTATAGTCAAAAGTTGAATATAGTAATGACCAGTCGCGATTGTACAGAGTGCAGTGTAGCCGATTTCAATTAACAAAAAGACGAGGTAAAAATGCAAAAGTGGAAAAACTGTTCCAGTGCTGCTGGTAAGAGGCTAATCCGACGTATTTTGTGACGAGAAATCGAATGGTGCAAACCGCGTTGCTCTCCGACCAATACTTTTGGCTGTAGTGACAATTGAATGATAATTTATGTCATAATCACGTGCGTAGCAACGGCTCTTACTCCATGGAAACCAGGGAAATTTGCAATTTTTCAACAGCTGCCGATGCCTGGCTCAATTCCGCATCTTTTGGCACCTTACTGAAGTGGGTCAGTGTTCAGTTGTACTTTTTACAGCAGACTGTATCAAGTACCTTGTGGTTTTCACGTACAAATGGTGTGGTTTTTCTACACGTAGATAAAGACATTGAGATTGTCTTGGACTTAGAAGTAAGACAATTGCTGGGTGAGTTAAATGGGCTTGGCCCAAAGATTTCAGGTCTTCTGGGCTACCGAAGGGCACATAACTTATAGTCAAAAGTTGAATATAGTAATGACCAGTCGCGATTGTACAGAGTACAGTGTAGCCGATTTCAATTAACAAAAAGACCAGGCAAAAATGCAAAAGTGGAAAAACTGTTCCAGTGCTACTAGTAAGAGCCTAATCCGACGTATTTTGTGACGAGAAATCGAATGGTGCAATCCGTGTTGCTCTCCGACCAATACTTTTGGCTGTAGCGACAATTGAATGATCATTTATGTCATAATCACGTGCGTAGCAACGGCTCTTACTCCATGGAAACCAGGGAAATTTGCAATTTTTCAACAGCTGCCGATGCCTGGCTCAATTCCGCATCTTTTGGCACCTTACTGAAGTGGGTTAATGTTCAGTTGTACTTTTTACAGCAGACTGTATCAAGTACCTTGTGTTTTTCACGTACAAATGGTGTGGTTTTTCTACACGTAGATGAAGACATTGAGATTGTCTTGCGCTTAGAAGTAAGGCAATTGCTGGGTGAGTTAAATGGGCTTAGCCCAAAGATTTCAGGACTTCTTGGCTGCCGAAGGGCACATAACATATAGTCAAAAGTTGAATATAGTAATGACCAGTCGCGATTGTACAGAGTGCAGTGTAGCCGGTTTCAATTAACAAAAAGACCAGGCAAAAATGCAAAAGTGGACAAACTGTTCCAGTGCTGCTGGTAAGAGGATAATCCGACGTATTTTGTGACGACAAATCGAATGGTGCAAACCGCGTTGCTCTCCGACCAATACTTTTATCTGTAGTGACAACTGAATGATCATTCATGTCATAATCACGTGCCCAGCAACGGCTCTTACTCCATGGAAACCAGGGAAATTTGCAATTTTTCAACAGCTGCCGATGCCTGGCTCAATTCCGCATCTTTTGGCACCTTATTCATGTGGGTCTGTGGTCAGTTGTACTTTTTACAGCAGACTGTATCAAGTACCTTGTTATTTTCACGTACAAATGGTGTGGTTTTTCTACACGTAGATAAAGACATTAAGATTGTCTTGGACTTAGAAGTAAGGCAATTGCTGGGTGAGTTAAATGGGCTTAGCCGAAAGATTTGACGTCTTCTGGGCTACCGAAGGGCACATAACTTATAGTCAAAAGTTGAATATAGTAATGACCAGTCGCGATTGTACAGAGTACAGTGTAGCCGATTTCAATTAACAAAAAGACCAGGCAAAAATGCAAAAGTGGAAAATCTGTTCCAGTGCTTCTGGTAAGAGGCTAATCCGACGTATTTTGTGACGAGAAATCGAATGGTGCAATCCGCGTTGCTCTCCGACCAATACTTTTGGCTGTAGCGACAATTGATTGATCATTGATGTCATAATCACGTGCCCAGCAACGGCTCTTCCTCCATGGAAACCAGGGATATTTGCAATTGTTTAAAAGCTGCCGATGCCTTTCCCAATTCTGCATCTTTTGGCACCTTAAAAATGTGGGTCAGTGTTTAGTTGTACTTTTTTACAGCAGACTGTATCAAGTACCTTGTGTTTTTTATGTACAAATGGTCTGGTTTTTCTACACGTAGATAAAGAAATTGAGATTGTCTTGGACTTAGAAGTAAGGCAATTGCTGGGTGAGTTAAATGGGCTGGGCCCAATGATTTCAGGTCTTCTGGGCTACCGAAGGGCACATAACTTATAGTCAAAAGTTGAATATAGTAATGACCAGTCGCGATTGTACAGAGTACAGTGTAGCCGATTTCAATTAACAAAAAGACCAGGCAAAAATGCAAAAGTGGAAAAACTGTTCCAGTGCTACTAGTAAGAGCCTAATCCAACGTATTTTGTGACGAGAAATCGAATGGTGCAATCCGCGTTGCTCTCCGACCAATACTTTTGGCTGTAGCGACAATTGAATGATCATTTATGTCATAATCACGTGCGTAGCAACGGCTCTTACTCCGTGGAAACCAGGGAAATTTGCAATTTTTCAACAGCTGCCGATGCCTGGCTCAATTCTGCATCTTTTGGCACCTTACTGAAGTGGGTCAGTGTTCAGTTGTACTTTTTACAGCAGACTGTATCAAGTACCTTGTGTTTTTCACGTACAAATGGTGTGGTTTTTCTACACGTAGATAAAGACATTGAGATTGTTTTGGACTTAGAAGTAAGACAATTGCTGGGTGAGTTAAATGGGCTTGGCCCAAAGATTTCAGGTCTTCTGGGCTACCGAAGGGCACATAACTTATAGTCAAAAGTTGAATATAGTAATGACCAGTCGCGATTGTACAGAGTACAGTGTAGCCGATTTCAATTAACAAAAAGACGAGGCAAAAATGCAAAAGTGGAAAAACTGTTCCAGTGCTGCTGGTAAGAGGCTAATCCGACGTATTTTGTGACGAGAAATCGAATGGTGCAAACCGCGTTGCTCTCCGACCAATACTTTTGGCTGTAGCGACAATTGAATGATCATTTATGTCATAATCACGTGCCCAGCAACGGCTCTTACTCCATGGAAACCAGGGAAATTTGCAATTTTTCAACAGCTGCCGATGCCTGGCTCAATTCCGCATCTTTTGGCACCTTACTGAAGTGGGTTAGTGTTCAGTTGTACTTTTTACAGCAGACTGTATCAAGTACCTTGTGGTTTTCACGTACAAATGGTGTGGTTTTTCTACACGTAGATGAAGACATTGAGATTGTCTTGCGCTTAGAAGTAAGGCAATTGCTGGGTGAGTTAAATGGGCTTGGCCCAATGATTTCAGGTCTTCTGGGCTACCGAAGGGCACAAAACTTATAGTCAAAAGTTGAATATAGTAATGACCAGTCGCGATTGTACAGAGTACAGTGTAGCCGATTTCAATTAACAAAAAGACCAGGCAAAAATGCAAAAGTGGAAAACTGTTCCAGTGTTTCTGGTAAGAGGCTAATCCGACGTATTTTGTGACGAGAAATCGAATGGTGCAAACCGCGTTGCTCTCCGACCAATACTTTTGGCTGTAGAGACAATTGATTGATCATTGATGTCATAACCACGTGCCCAGCAACGGCTCTTACTCCGTGGAAACCAGGGATAATTGCAATTTTTTAATAGCTGCCTATGCCTGGCTCAATTCCGCATCTTTTGGCACCTTACTGAAGTGGGTCAGTGTTCAGTTGTACTTTTTACAGCAGACTGTATCAAGTACCTTGTGTTTTTCACGTACAAATGGTGTGGTTTTTCTACACGTAGATAAAGACATTGAGATTGTCTTGCACTTAGAAGTAAGGCAATTGCTGGGTGAGTTAAATGGGCTTGGCCCAATGATTTCAGGTCTTCTGGGCTACCGAAGGGCACAAAACTTATAGTCAAAAGTTGAATATAGTAATGACCAGTCGCGATTGTACAGAGTACAGTGTAGCCGATTTCAATTAACAAAAAGACCAGGCAAAAATGCAAAAGTGGAAAACTGTTCCAGTGCTTCTGGTAAGAGGCTAATCCGACGTATTTTGTGACGAGAAATCGAATGGTGCAAACCGCGTTGCTCTCCGACCAATACTTTTGGCTGTAGCGACAATTGATTGATCATTGATGTCATAATCACGTGCCCAGCAACGGCTCTTACTCCATGGAAACCAGGGATAATTGCAATTTTTTAATAGCTGCCTATGCCTGGCCCAATTCTGCATCTTTTGGCACATTACTGAAGTGGGTCAGTGTTTAGTTGTACTTTTTACAGCAGACTGTATCAAGTACCTTGTGTTTTTTATGTACAAATGGTGTGGTTTTTCTACACGTAGATAAAGACATTGAGATTGTCTTGGACTTAGAAGTAAGACAATTGCTGGGTGAGTTAAATGGGCTTGGCCCAAAGATTTCAGGTCTTCTGGGCTACCGAAGGGCACATAACTTATAGTCAAAAGTTGAATATAGTAATGACCAGTCGCGATTGTACAGAGTACAGTGTAGCCGATTTCAATTAACAAAAAGACCAGGCAAAAATGCAAAAGTGGACAAACTGTCCCAGTGCTGCTGGTAAGAGGCTAATCCGACGTATTTTGTGACGAGAAATCGAATGGTGCATTCCGCGTTGCTCTCCGACCAATACTTTTGGCTGTATTGACAATTGAATGATCATTTATGTCATAATCACGTGCCCAGCAACGGCTCTTACTCCATGGAAACCAGGGAAATTTGCAATTTTTCAACAGCTGGCGATGCCTGGCTCATTTCCGCATCTTTTGGCACCTTACTGAAGTGGGTCAGTGTTCAGTTGTACTTTTTACAGCAGACTGTATCAAGTACCTTGTGTTTTTCACGTACAAATGGTGTGGTTTTTCTACACGTAGATAAAGACATTAAGATTGTCTTGCACTTAGAAGTAAGACAATTGCTGGGTGAGTTAAATGGGCTTGGCCCAAAGATTTCAGGTCTTCTGGGCTACCGAAGGGCACATAACTTATAGTCAAAAGGTTGAATATAGTAATGACCAGTCGCGATTGTACAGAGTACAGTGTAGCCGATTTCAATTAACAAAAAGAACAGCAAAAATGGAAAAGTGGAAAAACTGTTCCAGTGCTACTAGTAAGAGCCTAATCCGACGTATTTTGTGACGAGAAATCGAATGGTGCAAACCGCGTTGCTCTCCGACCAATACTTTTGGCTGTAGCGACAATTGAATGATCATTTATGTCATAATCACGTGCGTAGCAACGGCTCTTACTCCATGGGAAACCAGGGAAATTTGCAATTTTTCAACAGCTGCCGATGCCTGGCTCAATTCCGCATCTTTTGGCACCTTACTGAACAGGTTAGTGTTCAGTTGTACTTTTTACAGCAGACTGTATCAAGTACCTTGTGGTTTTCACGTACAAATGGTGTGGTTTTTCTACACGTAGATGAAGACATTGAGATTGTCTTGCACTTAGAAGTAAGGCAATTGCTGGGTGAGTTAAATGGGCTTAGCCAAAGATTTCAGGTCTTCTGGGCTACCGAAGGGCACATAACTTATAGTCAAAAGTTGAATATAGTAATGACCAGTCGCGATTGTACAGAGTACAGTGTAGCCGATTTCAATTAACAAAAAGACGAGGTAAAAATGCAAAAGTGGAAAAACTGTTCCAGTGCTGCTGGTAAGAGGCTAATCCGACGTATTTTGTGACGAGAAATGGAATGGTGCAAACCGCGTTGCTCTCCGACCAATATTTTTGGCTGTAGTGACAATTGAATGATAATTTATGTCATAATCACGTGCGTAGCAACGGCTCTTACTCCATGGAAACCAGGGAAATTTGCAATTTTTCAACAGCTGCCGATGCCTGGCTCAATTCCGCATCTTTTGGCACCTTACTGAAGTGGGTCAGTGTTCAGTTGTACTTTTAACAGCAGACTGTATCAAGTACCTTGTGGTTTTCACGTACAAATGGTGTGGTTTTTCTACACGTAGATAAAGACATTGAGATTGTCTTGCACTTAGAAGTAAGGCAATTGCTGGGTGAGTTAAATGGGCTTGGCCCAAAGATTTGACGACTTCTGGGCTACCGAAGGGCACATAACTTATAGTCAAAAGTTGAATATAGTAATGACCAGTCGCGATTGTACAGAGTGCAGTGTAGCCGGTTTCAATTAACAAAAAGACCAGGCAAAAATGCAAAAGTGGAAAAACTGTTCCAGTGCTGCTGGTAAGAGTCTAATCCGACGTATTTTGTGACGAGAAATCGAATGGTGCAATCCGCGTTGCTCTACGACCAATACTTTTGGCTGAAGCGACAATTGAATGATCATTTATGTCATAATCACGTGCGTAGCAACGGCTCTTACTCCATGGAAACCAGGGAAATTTGCAATTTTTGAACAGCTGCCGATGCCTGGCTCAATTCCGCATCTTTTGGCACCTTACTGAAGTGGGTTAGTGTTCAGTTGTACTTTTTACAGCAGACTGTATCAAGTACCTTGTGTTTTTCACGTACAAATGGTGTGGTTTTTCTACACGTAGATAAAGACATTGAGATTGTCTTGCACTTAGAAGTAAGGCAATTGCTGGGTGAGTTAAATGGGTTGAGCCCAAAGATTTCAGGTCGTCTGGGCTACCGAAGGGCACATAACTTATAGTCAAAAGTTGAATATAGTAATGACCAGTCGCGATTGTACAGAGTACAGTGTAGCCGATTTCAATTAACAAAAAGACCAGGCAAAAATGCAAAAGTGGAAAAACTGTTCCAGTGCTACTAGTAAGAGGCTAATCCGACGTATGTTGTGACGACAAATCGAATGGTGCAAATCGCGTTGCTCTCCGACCAATACTTTTGGCTGTAGCGACAGATCAATGATCATTGATGTCATAATCACGTGCCCAGCAACGGCTCTTACTCCATGGAAACCAGGGATATTTGCAATTTTTTAACAGCTGCCGATGCCTGGCCCAATTCCACATCGTTTGGCACCTTATAAATGTGGGTCAGTGTTTAGTTGTACTTTTCACAGCAGACTGTATCAAGTACCTTGTGTTTTTTATGTACAAATGGTGTGGTTTTTCTACACGTAGATAAAGACATTGAGATTGTCTTGGACTTAGAAGTAAGACAATTGCTGGGTGAGTTAAATGGGCTTAGCCGAAAGATTTGACGTCTTCTGGGCTACCGAAGGGCACATAACTTATAGTCAAAAGTTGAATATAGTAATGTCCAGTCGCGATTGTACAGAGTGCAGTGTAGCCGATTTCAATTAACAAAAAGACCAGGCAAAAATGCAAAAGTGGAAAAACTGTTCCAGTGCTGCTGGTAAGAGACTAATCCGACGTATTTTGTGACGACAAATCGAATGGTGCAAACCGCGTTGCTCTCCGACCAATACTTTTGGCTGTAGTGACAATTGAATGATCATTTATGTCATAATCACGTGCCCAGCAACGGCTCTTACTCCATGGAAACCAGGGAAATTTGCAATTTTTTAACAGCTGCCGATGCCTGGCTCAATTCTGCATCTTTTGGCACCTTACTGAAGTGGGTCAGTGTTCAGTTGTACTTTTTACAGCAGACTGTATCAAGTACCTTGTGTTTTTTATGTACAAATGGTGTGGTTTTTCTACACGTAGATAAAGACATTGAGATTGTCTTGGACTTAGAAGTAAGACAATTGCTGGGTGAGTTAAATGGGCTTAGCCGAAAGATTTGACGTCTTCTGGGCTACCAAAGGGCACATAACTTATAGTCAAAAGTTGAATATAGTAATGACCATTCGCGATTGTACAGAGTACAGTGTAGCCGATTTCAATTAACAAAAAGACCAGGTAAAAATGCAAAAGTGGAAAAACTGTTCCAGTGCTGCTGGTAAGAGGCTAATCCGACGTATTTTGTAACGAGAAATCGAATGGTGCAAACCGCGTTGCTCTCCGACCAATACTTTTGGCTGTAGTGACAACTGATTGATCATTGATGTCATAATCACGTGCCCAGCAACGGCTCTTACTCCATGGAAACCAGGGAAATTTGCAATTTTTCAACAGCTGCCGATGCCTGGCTCAATTCCGCATCTTTTGGCACCTTACTGAAGTGGGTCAGTGTTCAGTTGTACTTTTTACAGCAGACTGTATCAAGTACCTTGTGGTTTTCACGTACAAATGGTGTGGTTTTTCTACACGTAGATAAAGACATTGAGATTGTCTTGCACTTAGAAGTAAGGCAATTGATGGGTGAGTTAAATGGGCTTGGCCCAAAGATTTGACGTCTTCTGGGCTACCGAAGGGCACATAACTTATAGTCAAAAGTTGAATATAGTAATGACCAGTCGCGATTGTACAGAGTACAGTGTAGCCGATTTCAATTAACAAAAAGACCAGGCAAAAATGCAAAAGTGGAAAAAACTGTTCCAGTGCTGCTGGTAAGAGGCTAATCCGACGTATTTTGTGACGAGAAATCGAATGGTGCAAACCGCGTTGCTCTCCGTCTAATACTTTTGCCTGTAGTGAGAATTGAATGATCATTTATGTCATAATCACGTGCCCAGCAACGGCTCTTACTCCATGGAAACCAGGGAAATTTGCAATTTTTCAACAGCTGCCGATGCCTGGCTCAATTCCGCAACTTTTGGCACCTTATTCATGTGGGTCTGTGGTCAGTTGTACTTTTTACAGCAGACTGTATCAAGTACCTTCTGGTTTTCACGTACAAATGGTGTGGTTTTTCTACATGTAGATAAAGACATTGAGATTGTCTTGCACTTAGAAGTAAGGCAATTGCTGGGTGAGTTAAATGGGCTTAGCCCAAAGATTTCAGGTCTTCTGGGCTACCGAAGGGCACATAACTTATAGTCAAAAGTTGAATATAGTAATGACCAGTCGCGATTGTACAGAGTACAGTGTAGCCGATTTCAATTAAGAAAAAGACGAGGTAAAAATGCAAAAGTGGAAAAACTGTTCCAGTGCTGCTGGTAAGAGGCTAATCCGACGTATTTTGTGACGAGAAATGGAATGGTGCAAACCGCGTTGCTCTCCGACCAATATTTTTGGCTGTAGTGACAATTGAATGATAATTTATGTCATAATCACGTGCGTAGCAACGGCTCTTACTCCATGGAAACCAGGGAAATTTGCAATTTTTCAACAGCTGCCGATGCCTGGCTCAATTCCGCATCTTTTGGCACCTTACTGAAGTGGGTCAGTGTTCAGTTGTACTTTTAACAGCAGACTGTATCAAGTACCTTGTGGTTTTCACGTACAAATGGTGTGGTTTTTCTACACGTAGATAAAGACATTGAGATTGTCTTGCACTTAGAAGTAACACAATTGCTGGGTGAGTTAAATGGGCTTGGCCCAAAGATTTCAGGTCTTCTGGGCTACCGAAGGGCACATAACTTATAGTCAAAAGTTGAATATAGTAATGACCAGTCGCGATTGTACAGAGTACAGTGTAGCCGATTTCAATTAACAAAAAGACCAGGCAAAAATGCAAAAGTGGACAAACTGTTCCAGTGCTGCTGGTAAGAGGCTAATCCGACGTATTTTGTGACGAGAAATCGAATGGTGCATTCCGCGTTGCTCTCCGACCAATACTTTTGGCTGTAGTGACAATTGAATGATCATTTATGTCATAATCACGTGCCCAGCAACGGCTCTTACTCCATGGAAACCAGGGAAATTTGCAATTTTTCAACAGCTGCCGATGCCTGGCTCAATTCCGCATCTTTTGGCACCTTACTGAAGTGTGTCAGTGTTCAGTTGTACTTTTTACAGCAGACTGTATCAAGTACCTTGTGTTTTTCACGTACAAATGGTGTGGTTTTTCTACACGTAGATAAAGACATTAAGATTGTCTTGCACTTAGAAGTAAGGCAATTGCTGGGTGAGTTAAATGGGCTTAGCCGAAAGATTTGACGTCTTCTGGGCTACCGAAGGGCACATAACTTATAGTCAAAAGTTGAATATAGTAATGACCAGTCGCGATTGTACAGAGTACAGTTTAGCCGATTTCAATTAACAAAAAGACGAAGCAAAAATGCAAAAGTGGAAAAACTGTTCCAGTGCTACTAGTAAGAGGCTAATCCGACGTATTTTGTGACGAGAAATCGAATGGTGCAAACCGCGTTGCTCTCCAACCAATACTTTTGGCTGTAGCGACAATTGATTGATCATTGATGTCATAATCACGTGCCCAGCAACGGCTCTTACTCCATGGAAACCAGGGATATTTGCAGTTTTTTAACAGCTGCCGATGCCTGGCCCAATTCCACATCTTTTGGCACCTTATAAATGTGGGTCAGTGTTTAGTTGTACTTTTCACAGCAGACTGTATCAAGTACCTTGTGTTTTTTATGTACAAATGGTGTGGTTTTTCTACACGTAGATGAAGACATTGAGATTGTCTTGCACTTAGAAGTAAGGCAATTGCTGGGTGAGTTAAATGGGCTTAGCCCAAAGATTTCAGGTCTTCTGGGCTACCGAAGGGCACATAACTTATAGTCAAAAGTTGAATATAGTAATGACCAGTCGCGATTGTACAGAGTGCAGTGTAGCCGATTTCAATTAACAAAAAGACGAGGTAAAAATGCAAAAGTGGAAAAACTGTTCCAGTGCTGCTGGTAAGAGGCTAATCCGACGTATTTTGTGACGAGAAATCGAATGGTGCAAACCGCGTTGCTCTCCGACCAATACTTTTGGCTGTAGTGACAATTGAATGATAATTTATGTCATAATCACGTGCGTAGCAACGGCTCTTACTCCATGGAAACCAGGGAAATTTGCAATTTTTCAACAGCTGCCGATGCCTGGCTCAATTCCGCATCTTTTGGCACCTTACTGAAGTGGGTCAGTGTTCAGTTGTACTTTTTACAGCAGACTGTATCAAGTACCTTGTGGTTTTCACGTACAAATGGTGTGGTTTTTCTACACGTAGATAAAGACATTGAGATTGTCTTGGACTTAGAAGTAAGACAATTGCTGGGTGAGTTAAATGGGCTTGGCCCAAAGATTTCAGGTCTTCTGGGCTACCGAAGGGCACATAACTTATAGTCAAAAGTTGAATATAGTAATGACCAGTCGCGATTGTACAGAGTACAGTGTAGCCGATTTCAATTAACAAAAAGACCAGGCAAAAATGCAAAAGTGGAAAAACTGTTCCAGTGCTACTAGTAAGAGCCTAATCCGACGTATTTTGTGACGAGAAATCGAATGGTGCAATCCGTGTTGCTCTCCGACCAATACTTTTGGCTGTAGCGACAATTGAATGATCATTTATGTCATAATCACGTGCGTAGCAACGGCTCTTACTCCATGGAAACCAGGGAAATTTGCAATTTTTCAACAGCTGCCGATGCCTGGCTCAATTCCGCATCTTTTGGCACCTTACTGAAGTGGGTTAATGTTCAGTTGTACTTTTTACAGCAGACTGTATCAAGTACCTTGTGTTTTTCACGTACAAATGGTGTGGTTTTTCTACACGTAGATGAAGACATTGAGATTGTCTTGCGCTTAGAAGTAAGGCAATTGCTGGGTGAGTTAAATGGGCTTAGCCCAAAGATTTCAGGACTTCTTGGCTGCCGAAGGGCACATAACATATAGTCAAAAGTTGAATATAGTAATGACCAGTCGCGATTGTACAGAGTGCAGTGTAGCCGGTTTCAATTAACAAAAAGACCAGGCAAAAATGCAAAAGTGGACAAACTGTTCCAGTGCTGCTGGTAAGAGGATAATCCGACGTATTTTGTGACGACAAATCGAATGGTGCAAACCGCGTTGCTCTCCGACCAATACTTTTATCTGTAGTGACAACTGAATGATCATTCATGTCATAATCACGTGCCCAGCAACGGCTCTTACTCCATGGAAACCAGGGAAATTTGCAATTTTTCAACAGCTGCCGATGCCTGGCTCAATTCCGCATCTTTTGGCACCTTATTCATGTGGGTCTGTGGTCAGTTGTACTTTTTACAGCAGACTGTATCAAGTACCTTGTTATTTTCACGTACAAATGGTGTGGTTTTTCTACACGTAGATAAAGACATTAAGATTGTCTTGGACTTAGAAGTAAGGCAATTGCTGGGTGAGTTAAATGGGCTTAGCCGAAAGATTTGACGTCTTCTGGGCTACCGAAGGGCACATAACTTATAGTCAAAAGTTGAATATAGTAATGACCAGTCGCGATTGTACAGAGTACAGTGTAGCCGATTTCAATTAACAAAAAGACCAGGCAAAAATGCAAAAGTGGAAAATCTGTTCCAGTGCTTCTGGTAAGAGGCTAATCCGACGTATTTTGTGACGAGAAATCGAATGGTGCAATCCGCGTTGCTCTCCGACCAATACTTTTGGCTGTAGCGACAATTGATTGATCATTGATGTCATAATCACGTGCCCAGCAACGGCTCTTACTCCATGGAAACCAGGGATAATTGCAATTTTTCAATAGCTGCCGATGCCTGGCCCAATTCTGCATCTTTTGGCACCTTACTGAAGTGGGTCAGTGTTTAGTTGTACTTTTTACAGCAGACTGTATCAAGTACCTTGTGTTTTTTATGTACAAATGGTGTGGTTTTTCTACACGTAGATAAAGACATTGAGATTGTCTTGGACTTAGAAGTAAGACAATTGCTGGGTGAGTTAAATGGGCTTGGCCCAAAGATTTTAGGTCTTCTGGGCTACCGAAGGGCACATAACTTATAGTCAAAAGTTGAATATAGTAATGACCAGTCGCGATTGTACAGAGTACAGTGTAGCCGATTTCAATTAACAAAAAGACGAGGCAAAAATGCAAAAGTGGAAAAACTGTTCCAGTGCTGCTGGTAAGAGGCTAATCCGACGTATTTTGTGACGAGAAATCGAATGGTGCAAACCGCGTTGCTCTCCGACCAATACTTTTGGTGTAGCGACAATTGATTGATCATTGATGTCATAATCACGTGCCCAGCAACGGCTCTTACTCCATGGAAACCAGGGATATTTGCAATTTTTTAACAGCTGCCGATGCCTGGCCCAATTCCACAACTTTTGGCACCTTATAAATGTGGGTCAGTGTTTAGTTGTACTTTTCACAGCATACTGTATCAAGTACCTTGTGTTTATTATGTACAAATGGTGTGGTTTTTCTACACGTAGATAAAGACATTGAGATTGTCTTGCACTTAGAAGTAAGGCAATTGCTGGGTGAGTTAAATGGGCTTGGCCCAAAGATTTGACGTCTTCTGGGCTACCGAAGGGCACATAACTTATAGTCAAAAGTTGAATATAGTAATGACCAGTCGCGATTGTACAGAGTACAGTGTAGCCGATTTCAATTAACAAAAAGACCAGGCAAAAATGCAAAAGTGGAAAAACTGTTCCAGTGCTTCTGGTAAGAGGCTAATCCGACGTATTTTGTGACGAGAAATCGAATGGTGCAAACCGCGTTGCTCTCCGACCAATACTTTTGGCTGTAGCGACAATTGAATGATCATTGATGTCATAATCACGTGCCCAGCAACGGCTCTTACTCCATGGAAACCAGGGATAATTGCAATTTTTCAATAGCTGCCGATGCCTGGCCCAATTCTGCATCTTTTGGCACCTTACTGAAGTGGGTCAGTGTTTAGTTGTACTTTTTACAGCAGACTGTATCAAGTACCTTGTGTTTTTTATGTACAAATGGTGTGGTTTTTCTACACGTAGATAAAGACATTGAGATTGTCTTGGACTTAGAAGTAAGACAATTGCTGGGTGAGTTAAATGGGCTTGGCCCAAAGATTTTAGGTCTTCTGGGCTACCGAAGGGCACATAACTTATAGTCAAAAGTTGAATATAGTAATGACCAGTCGCGATTGTACAGAGTACAGTGTAGCCGATTTCAATTAACAAAAAGACGAGGCAAAAATGCAAAAGTGGAAAAACTGTTCCAGTGCTGCTGGTAAGAGGCTAATCCGACGTATTTTGTGACGAGAAATCGAATGGTGCAAACCGCGTTGCTCTCCGACCAATACTTTTGGCTGTAGTGACAATTGAATGATAATTTATGTCATAATCACGTGCGTAGCAACGGCTCTTACTCCATGGAAACCAGGGATATTTGCAATTTTTCAACAGCTGCCGATGCCTGGCTCAATTCCGCATCTTTTGGCACCTTACTGAAGTGGGTCAGTGTTCAGTTGTACTTTTTACAGCAGACTGTATCAAGTACCTTGTGGGTTTTTACGTACAAATGGTGTGGTTTTTCTACACGTAGATAAAGACATTGAGATTGTCTTGCACTTAGAAGTAAGGCAATTGCTGGGTGAGTTAAATGGGCTTGGCCCAAAGATTTCAGGTCTTCTGGGCTACCGAAGGGCACAAAACTTATAGTCAAAAGTTGAATATAGTAATGACCAGTCGCGATTGTACAGAGTACAGTGTAGCCGATTTCAATTAACAAAAAGACCAGGCAAAAATGCAAAAGTGGAAAACTGTTCCAGTGCTTCTGGTAAGAGGCTAATCCGACGTATTTTGTGACGAGAAATCGAATGGTGCAAACCGCGTTGCTCTCCGACGAATACGTTTGGCTGTAGCGACAATTGATTGATCATTGATGTCATAATCACGTGCCCAGCAACGGCTCTTACTCCATGGAAACCAGGGATAATTGCAATTTTTTAATAGCTGCCGATGCCTGGCCCAATTCTGCATCTTTTGGCACATTACTGAAGTGGGTCAGTGTTTAGTTGTACTTTTTACAGCAGACTGTATCAAGTACCTTGTGTTTTTTATGTACAAATGGTGTGGTTTTTCTACACGTAGATAAAAACATTGAGATTGTCTTGGACTTAGAAGTAAGACAATTGCTGGGTGAGTTAAATGGGCTTGGCCCAAAGATTTCAGGTCTTCTGGGCTACCGAAGGGCACATAACTTATAGTCAAAAGTTGAATATAGTAATGACCAGTCGCGATTGTACAGAGTACAGTGTAGCCGATTTCAATTAACAAAAAGACCAGGCAAAAATGCAAAAGTGGACAAACTGTTCCAGTGCTGCTGGTAAGAGGCTAATCCGACGTATTTTGTGACGAGAAATCGAATGGTGCATTCCGCGTTGCTCTCCGACCAATACTTTTGGCTGTAGTGACAATTGAATGATAATTTATGTCATAATCACGTGCGTAGCAACGGCTCTTACTCCATGGAAACCAGGGATATTTGCAATTTTTCAACAGCTGCCGATGCCTGGCCCAATTCTGCATCTTTTGGCACCTTAAAAATGTGGGTCAGTGTTTAGTTGTACTTTTTACAGCAGACTGTATCAAGTACCTTGTGGTTTTCACGTACAAATGGTGTGGTTTTTCTACACGTAGATAAAGACATTGAGATTGTCTTGCACTTAGAAGTAAGGCAATTGCTGGGTGAGTTAAATGGGCTTGGCCCAAAGATTTCAGGTCTTCTGGGCTACCGAAGGGCACAAAACTTATAGTCAAAAGTTGAATATAGTAATGACCAGTCGCGATTGTACAGAGTACAGTGTAGCCGATTTCAATTAACAAAAAGACCAGGCAAAAATGCAAAAGTGGACAAACTGTTCCAGTGCTTCTGGTAAGAGGCTAATCCGACGTATTTTGTGACGAGAAATCGAATGGTGCAAACCGCGTTGCTCTCCGACCAATACTTTTGGCTGTAGCGACAATTGATTGATCATTGATGTCATAATCACGTGCCCAGCAACGGCTCTTACTCCATGGAAACCAGGGATAATTGCAATTTTTTAATAGCTGCCCGATGCCTGGCCCAATTCTGCATCTTTTGGCACATTACTGAAGTGGGTCAGTGTTTAGTTGTACTTTTTACAGCAGACTGTATCAAGTACCTTGTGTTTTTTATGTACAAATGGTCTGGTTTTCCAAAAGTAGATAAAGACATTGAGATTGTCTTGGACTTAGAAGTAAGACAATTGCTGGGTGAGTTAAATGGGCTTGGCCCAAAGATTTCAGGTCTTCTGGGCTACCGAAGGGCACATAACTTATAGTCAAAAGTTGAATATAGTAATGACCAGTCGCGATTGTACAGAGTACAGTGTAGCCGATTTCAATTAACAAAAAGACCAGGCAAAAATGCAAAAGTGGACAAACTGTTCCAGTGCTGCTGGTAAGAGGCTAATCCGACGTATTTTGTGACGAGAAATCGAATGGTGCATTCCCGCGTTGCTCTCCGACCAATACTTTTGGCTGTATTGACAATTGAATGATCATTTATGTCATAATCACGTGCCCAGCAACGGCTCTTACTCCATGGAAACCAGGGAAATTTGCAATTTTTCAACAGCTGCCGATGCCTGGCTCAATTCCGCATCTTTTGGCACCTTACTGAAGTGGGTCAGTGTTCAGTTGTACTTTTTACAGCAGACTGTATCAAGTACCTTGTGTTTTTCACGTACAAATGGTGTGGTTTTTCTACACGTAGATAAAGACATTAAGATTGTCTTGCACTTAGAAGTAAGGCAATTGCTGGGTGAGTTAAATGGGCTTAGCCGAAAGATTTGACGTCTTCTGGGCTACCGAAGGGCACATAACTTATAGTCAAAAGTTGAATATAGTAATGACCAGTCGCGATTGTACAGAGTACAGTTTAGCCGATTTCAATTAACAAAAAGACCAGGGCAAAAATGCAAAAGTGGAAAAACTGTTCCAGTGCTACTAGTAAGAGTCTAATCCGACGTATTTTGTGACGAGAAATCGAATGGTGCAAACCGCGTTGCTCTCCGACCAATACTTTTGGCTGTAGTGACAATTGAATGATCATTTATGTCATAATCACGTGCCCAGCAACGGCTCTTACTCCATGGAAACCAGGGATATTTGCAATTTTTTAACAGCTGCCGATGCCTGGCTCAATTCTGCATCTTTTGGCACCTTACTGAAGTGGGTCAGTGTTCAGTTGTACTTTTTACAGCAGACTATCAAGTACCGACGAAGTCGCGACGAAGCAAAAATGCAAAAGTGGAAAAACTGTTCCAGTGCTACTAGTAAGAGGGCTAATCCGACGTATTTTGTGACGAGAAATCGAATGGTGCAAACCGCGTTGCTCTCCGACCAAAACTTTGGGCTGTAGCGACAGATCAATGATCATTGATTTCATAATCACGTGCCCAGCAACGGCTCTTACTCCATGGAAACCAGGGATATTTGCAATTTTTTAACAGCTGCCGATGCCTGGCTCAATTCCGCATCTTTTGGCACCTTACTGAAGTGGGGTTAGTGTTCAGTTGTACTTTTTACAGCAGACTGTATCAAGTACCTTGTGTTTTTTATGTACAAATGGTGTGGTTTTTCTACACGTAGATAAAGACATTGAGATTGTCTTGCACTTAGAAGTAAGGCAATTGCTGGGTGAGTTAAATGGGCTTGGCCCAAAGATTTGACGTCTTCTGGGCTACCGAAGGGCACATAACTTATAGTCAAAAGTTGAATATAGTAATGACCAGTCGCGATTGTACAGAGTGCATTGTAGCCGGTTTCAATTAACAAAAAGACCAGGCAAAAATGCAAAAGTGGAAAAACTGTTCCAGTGCTGCTGGTAAGAGGCTAATCCGACGTATTTTGTGACGAAAAATCGAATGGTGCAATCCGCGTTGCTCTCCGACCAATACTTTTGGCTGTAGCGACAGATCAATAATCATTTATGTCATAATCACGTGCCCAGCAACGGCTCTTACTCCATGGAAACTTGCAATTTTTCAACAGCTGCCGATGCCTGGCCCAATTCCACATCTTTTGGCACCTTATAAATGTGGGGTCAGTGTTCAGTTGTACTTTTTACAGCAGACTGTATCAAGTTATCTTGTGTTTTTTATGTACAAATGGTGTGGTTTTTCTACACGTAGATAAAGACATTGAGATTGTCTTGGACTTAGAAGTAAGACAATTGCTGGGTGAGTTTAAATGGGCTTAGCCGAAAGATTTGACGTCTTCTGGGCTACCGAAGGGCACATAACTTATAGTCAAAAGTTGAATATAGTAATAACCATTCGCGATTGTACAGAGTACAGTGTAGCCGATTTCAATTAACAAAAAGACCAGGTAAAAATGCAAAAGTGGAAAAACTGTTCCAGTGCTGCTGGTAAGAGGCCTAATCCGACGTATTTTGTAACGAGAAATCGAAATGGTGCCAACCGCGTTGCTCTCCGACCAATACCTTTTGGCTATAGTGACAATTGATTGATCATTGATGTCATAATCACGTGCCCAGCAACGGCTCTTACTCCATGGAAACCAGGGAAATTTGCAAATTTTTCAACAGCTGCCGATGCCTGGCTCAATTCCGCATCTTTTGGCACCTTACTGACGTGGGTCAGTGTTCAGTTTGTACTTTTTACAGCAGACTGTATCAAGTACCTTGTGGTTTTCACGTACAATGGTGTGGTTTTTCTACACGTAGATAAAAGACATTGAGATTGTCTTGCACTTAGAAGTAAGGCAATTGCTGGGTGAGTTAAATGGGCTTGGCCCAAAGATTTGACGTCTTCTGGGCTACCGAAGGGCACATAACTTATAGTCAAAAGTTGAAAATAGTAATGACCAGTAGCGATTGTACAGAGTGCTGTGTAGCCGATTTCAATTAACAAAAAGACCAGGCAAAAATGCAAAAGTGGAAAAAACTGTTCCAGTGCTGCTGGTAAGAGGCTAATCCGACGTATTTTGTGACGAGAAATCGAATGGTGCAAACCGCGTTGCTCTCATTCCAATACTTTTGCTGTAGTGACAATTGAATGATCATTTATGTCATAATCACGTGCCCAGCAACGGCTCTTACTCATGGAAACCAGGGGAAATTTGCAATTTTTCAACAGCTGCCGATGCCTGGCTCAATTCCGCAACTTTTGGCACCTTATTCATGTGGGTCTGTGGTCAGTTGTACTTTTTACAGCAGACTGTATCAAGTACCTTGTGGTTTTCACGTACAAGTGGTGTGGTTTTTCTACATGTAGATAAAGACATTGAGATTGTCTTGCACTTAGAAGTAAGCAATTGCTGGGTGTGAGTTAAATGGGCTTAGCCCAAAGATTTCAGGTCTTCTGGGCTACCGAAGGGCACATAACTTATAGTCAAAAGTTGAATATAGTAATGACCAGTCGCGATTGTACAGAGTACAGTGTAGCCGATTTCAATTAACAAAAAGACCAGGTAAAAATGCAAAAGTGGAAAAACTGTTCCAGTGCTGCTGGTAAGAGGCTAATCCGACGTATTTTGTGACGAGAAATCGAATGGTGCAAACCGCGTTGCTCTCCGACCAATATTTTTGGCTGTAGTGACAATTGAATGATAATTTTAAGTCATAATCACGTGCGTAGCAACGGCTCTTACTCCATGGAAACCAGGGAAATTTGCAATTTTTCAACAGCTGCCGATGCCTGGCTCAATTCCGAATCTTTTGGCACCTTACTGAAGTGGGTCAGTGTTCAGTTGTACTTTTAACAGCAGACTGTATCAAGTACCTTGTGGTTTTCACGTACAAATGGTGTGGTTTTTCTACACGTAGATAAAGACATTGAGATTGTCTTGCACTTAGAAGTAACACATTTGCTGGGTGAGTTAAATGGGCTTGGCCCAAAGATTTCAGGTCTTCTGGGCTACCGAAGGGCACATAACTTATAGTCAAAAGTTGAATATAGTAATGACCAGTCGCGAATTGTACAGAGTACAGTGTAGCCGATTTCAATTAACAAAAAGACCAGGCAAAAATGCAAAAGTGGGAAAAACTGTTTCCAGTGCTGCTGGTAAGAGGCTAATCCGACGTTATTTTGTGACGAGAAATCGAATGGTGCAAACCGCGTTGCTCTCCGACCAATATTTTTGGCTGTAGTGACAATTGAATGATAATTTATGTCATAATCACGTGCCCAGGAACGGCTCTTACTCCATGGAAACCAGGGAAATTTGCAATTTTCAACAGCTGCCGATGCCTGGCCTCAAATCCGCATCTTATGGCACCTTACTGAAGTGGTCAGTGTTCAGTTGTACTTTTACAGCAGACTGTATCAAGTACCTTGTGGTTTTCACGTACAAATGGTGTGGTTTTTCTACACGTAGATAAAGACATTGAGATTGTCTTGGACTTAGAAGTAAGACAATTGCTGGTGGAGTTAAATGGGCTTTGGCCCAAAGATTTCAGGTCTTCTGGGCTACCGAAGGGCTACATAACTTATAGTCAAAAGTTGAATATAGTAATGACCAGTCGCGATTGTACAGAGTACAGTTTAGCCGATTTCAATTAACAAAAAGACCAGGCAAAAATGCAAAAGTGGAAAAACTGTTCCAGTGCTACTAGTAAGAGCCTAATCCGACGTATTTTGTGACGAGAAATCGAATGGTGCAATCCGCGTTTGCTCTCCGACCAATACTTTTTGGCTGTAGCGACAATTGAATGATCATTTATGTCATAATCACGTGCGTAGCAACGGCTCTTACTCCATGGAAACCAGGGAAATTTGCAATTTTTCAACAGCTGCCGATGCCTGGCTCAATTCCGCATCTTTTGGCACCTTATTCATGTGGTCTGTGGTCAGTTGTACTTTTTACAGCAGACTGTATCAAGTACCTTGTGATTTTCACGTACAAATGGTGTGGTTTTTCTACACGTAGATAAAGACATTAAGATTGTCTTGGACTTAGAAGTAAGGCAATTGCTGGGTGAGTTAAATGGGCTTAGCCCAAAGATTTGACGTCTTCTGGGCTACCGAAGGGCAAATAACTTATAGTCAAAAGTTGAATATAGTAATGACCAGTCGCGATTGTACAGAGTACAGTTTAGCCGATTTCAATTAACAAAAAGACGAAGCAAAAATGCAAAAGTGGAAAAAACTGTTCCAGTGCTACCAGTAAGAGGCTAATCCGACGTATTTTGTGACGAGAAATCGAATGGTGCAATCCGCGTTGCTCTCCGACCAATACTTTTGGCTGTAGCGACAGATCAATAATTATTTATGTCATAATCACGTGCCCAGCAACGGCTCTTACTCCATGGAAACCAGGGATATTTGCAATTTTTTAACAGCTGCCGATGCCTGGCCCAATTCCACATCTTTTGGCACCTTATAAATGTGGGTCAGTGTTTAGTTGTACTTTTCACAGCATACTGTATCAAGTACCTTGTGTTTATTATGTACAAATGGTGTGGTTTTTCTACACGTAGATAAAGACATTGAGATTGTCTTGCACTTAGAAGTAAGGCAATTGCTGGGTGAGTTAAATGGGCTTGGCCCAAAGATTTGACGTCTTCTGGGCTACCGAAGGGCACATAACTTATAGTCAAAAGTTGAATATAGTAATGACCAGTCGCAATTGTACAGAGTACAGTGTAGCCGATTTCAATTAACAAAAAGACCAAGCAAAAATGCAAAAGTGGAAAAACTGTTCCAGTGCTTCTGGTAAGAGGCTAATCCGACGTATTTTGTGACGAGAAATCGAATGGTGCAAACCGCGTTGCTCTCCGACCAATACTTTTGGCTGTAGCGACAATTGATTGATCATTGATGTCATAATCACGTGCCCAGCAACGGCTCTTACTCCATGGAAACCAAGGATAATTGCAATTTTTCAATAGCTGCCGATGCCTGGCCCAATTCTGCATCTTTTGGCACCTTACTGAAGTGGGTCAGTGTTTAGTTGTACTTTTTACAGCAGACTGTATCAAGTACCTTGTGTTTTTTATGTACAAATGGTGTGGTTTTTCTACACGTAGATAAAGACATTGAGATTGTCTTGGACTTAGAAGTAAGACAATTGCTGGGTGAGTTAAATGGGCTTGGCCCAAAGATTTCAGGTCTTCTGGGCTACCGAAGGGCACATAACTTATAGTCAAAAGTTGAATATAGTAATGACCAGTCGCGATTGTACAGAGTACAGTGTAGCCGATTTCAATTAACAAAAAGACCAGGCAAAAATGCAAAAGTGGACAAACTGTTCCAGTGCTGCTGGTAAGAGGCTAATCCGACGTATTTTGTGACGAGAAATCGAATGGTGCAAACCGCGTTGCTCTCCGACCAATACTTTTGGCTGTAGTGACAATTGAATGATAATTTATGTCATAATCACGTGCGTAGCAACGGCTCTTACTCCATGGAAACCAGGGAAATTTGCAATTTTTCAACAGCTGCCGATGCCTGGCTCAATTCCGCATCTTTTGGCACCTTACTGAAGTGGGTCAGTGTTCAGTTGTACTTTTTACAGCAGACTGTATCAAGTACCTTGTGGTTTTCACGTACAAATGGTGTGGTTTTTCTACACGTAGATAAAGACATTGAGATTGTCTTGCACTTAGAAGTAAGGCAATTGCTGGGTGAGTTAAATGGGCTTGGCCCAAAGATTTCAGGTCTTCTGGGCTACCGAAGGGCACAAAACTTATAGTCAAAAGTTGAATATAGTAATGACCAGTCGCGATTGTACAGAGTACAGTGTAGCCGATTTCAATTAACAAAAAGACCAGGCAAAAATGCAAAAGTGGAAAACTGTTCCAGTGCTTCTGGTAAGAGGCTAATCCGACGTATTTTGTGACGAGAAATCGAATGGTGCAAACCGCGTTGCTCTCCGACCAATACTTTTGGCTGTAGCGACAATTGATTGATCATTGATGTCATAATCACGTGCCCAGCAACGGCTCTTACTCCATGGAAACCAGGGATAATTGCAATTTTTTAATAGCTGCCGATGCCTGGCCCAATTCTGCATCTTTTGGCACATTACTGAAGTGGGTCAGTGTTTAGTTGTACTTTTTACAGCAGACTGTATCAAGTACCTTGTGTTTTTTATGTACAAATGGTGTGGTTTTTCTACACGTAGATAAAAACATTGAGATTGTCTTGGACTTAGAAGTAAGACAATTGCTGGGTGAGTTAAATGGGCTTGGCCCAAAGATTTCAGGTCTTCTGGGCTACCGAAGGGCACATAACTTATAGTCAAAAGTTGAATATAGTAATGACCAGTCGCGATTGTACAGAGTACAGTGTAGCCGATTTCAATTAACAAAAAGACCAGGCAAAAATGCAAAAGTGGACAAACTGTTCCAGTGCTGCTGGTAAGAGGCTAATCCGACGTATTTTGTGACGAGAAATCGAATGGTGCATTCCGCGTTGCTCTCCGACCAATACTTTTGGCTGTAGTGACAATTGAATGATCATTTATGTCATAATCACGTGCCCAGCAACGGCTCTTACTCCATGGAAACCAGGGAAATTTGCAATTTTTCAACAGCTGCCGATGCCTGGCTCAATTCCGCATCTTTTGGCATCTTACTGAAGTGGGTCAGTGTTCAGTTGTACTTTTTACAGCAGACTGTATCAAGTACCTTGTGTTTTTCACGTACAAATGGTGTGGTTTTTCTACACGTAGATAAAGACATTAAGATTGTCTTGCACTTAGAAGTAAGGCAATTGCTGGGTGAGTTAAATGGGTTTAGCCCAAAGATTTCAGGTCGTCTGGGCTACCGAAGGGCACATAACTTATAGTCAAAAGTTGAATATAGTAATGACCAGTCGCGATTGTACAGAGTACAGTTTAGCCGATTTTAATTAACAAAAAGACGAAGCAAAACTGCAAAAGTGGAAAAACTGTTCCAGTGCTACTAGTAAGAGGCTAATCCGACGTATTTTGTGACGAGAAATCGAATGGTGCAAACCGCGTTGCTCTCCGACCAATACTTTTGGCTGTAGCGACAGATCAATGATCATTGATGTCATAATCACGTGCCCAGCAACGGCTCTTACTCCATGGAAACCAGGGATATTTGCAATTTTTTAACAGCTGCCGATGCCTGGCCCAATTCCACATCTTTTGGCACCTTATAAATGTGGGTCAGTGTTTAGTTGTACTTTTCACAGCAGACTGTATCAAGTACCTTGTGTTTTTTATGTACAAATGGTCTGGTTTTTCTACACGTAGATAAAGACATTGAGATTGTCTTGCACTTAGAAGTAAGGCAATTGCTGGGTGAGTTAAATGGGCTTGGCCCAAAGATTTGACGTCTTCTGGGCTACCGAAGGGCACATAACTTATAGTCAAAAGTTGAATATAGTAATGACCAGTCGCGATTGTACAGAGTACAGTGTAGCCGATTTCAATTAACAAAAAGACCAGGCAAAAATGCAAAAGTGGAAAAACTGTTCCAGTGCTACTAGTAAGAGGCTAATCCGACGTATTTTGTGACGACAAATCGAATGGTGCAAACCGCGTTGCTCTCCGACCAATACTTTTGGCTGTAGCGACAGATCAATGATCATTGATGTCATAATCACGTGCCCAGCAACGGCTCTTACTCCATGGAAACCAGGGATATTTGCAATTTTTTAACAGCTGCCGATGCCTGGCCCAATTCCACATCTTTTGGCACCTTATAAATGTGGGTCAGTGTTTAGTTGTACTTTTCACAGCAGACTGTATCAAGTACCTTGTGTTTTTTATGTACAAATGGTGTGGTTTTTCTACACGTAGATAAAGACATTGAGATTGTCTTGGACTTAGAAGTAAGACAATTGCTGGGTGAGTTAAATGGGCTTAGCCGAAAGATTTGACGTCTTCTGGGCTACCGAAGGGCACATAACTTATAGTCAAAAGTTGAATATAGTAATGACCAGTCGCGATTGTACAGAGTACAGTGTAGCCGATTTCAATTAACAAAAAGACGAAGCAAAAATGCAAAAGTGGAAAAAACTGTTCCAGTGCTGCTGGTAAGAGGCTAATCCGACGTATTTTGTGACGAGAAATCGAATGGTGCAAACCGCGTTGCTCTCCGACCAATATTTTTGGCTCTAGTGACAATTGAATGATAATTTATGTCATAATCACGTGCCCAGCAACGGCTCTTACTCCATGGAAACCAGGGAAATTTGCAATTTTTCAACAGCTGCCGATGCCTGGCTCAATTCCGCATCTTTTGGCACCTTACTGAAGTGGGTCTTTGTTCAGTTGTACTTTTTACAGCAGACTGTATCAAGTACCTTGTGGTTTTCACGTACAAATGGTGTGGTTTTTCTACACGTAGATAAAGACATTGAGATTGTCTTGCACTTAGAAGTAAGGCAATTGCTGGGTGAGTTAAATGGGCTTGGCCCAAAGATTTCAGGTCTTCTGGGCTACCGAAGGGCACATAACTTATAGTCAAAAGTTGAATATAGTAATGACCAGTCGCGATTGTACAGAGTACAGTGTAGCCGATTTCAATTAACAAAAAGACCAGGCAAAAATGCAAAAGTGGACAAACTGTTCCAGTGCTGCTGGTAAGAGGCTAATCCGACGTATTTTGTGACGAGAAATCGAATGGTGCATTCCGCGTTGCTCTCCGACCAATACTTTTGGCTGTAGTGACAATTGAATGATCATTTATGTCATAATCACGTGCCCAGCAACGGCTCTTACTCCATGGAAACCAGGGAAATTTGCAATTTTTCAACAGCTGCCGATGCCTGGCTCAATTCCGCATCTTTTGGCATCTTACTGAAGTGGGTCAGTGTTCAGTTGTACTTTTTACAGCAGACTGTATCAAGTACCTTGTGTTTTTCACGTACAAATGGTGTGGTTTTTCTACACGTAGATAAAGACATTAAGATTGTCTTGCACTTAGAAGTAAGGCAATTGCTGGGTGAGTTAAATAGGTTTAGCCCAAAGATTTCAGGTCGTCTGGGCTACCGAAGGGCACATAACTTATAGTCAAAAGTTGAATATAGTAATGACCAGTCGCGATTGTACAGAGTACAGTTTAGCCGATTTCAATTAACAAAAAGACGAAGCAAAACTGCAAAAGTGGAAAAACTGTTCCAGTGCTACTAGTAAGAGGCTAATCCGACGTATTTTGTGACGAGAAATCGAATGGTGCAAACCGCGTTGCTCTCCGACCAATACTTTTGGCTGTAGTGACAATTGAATGATCATTTATGTCATAATCACGTGCCCAGCAACGGCTCTTACTCCATGGAAACCAGGGAAATTTGCAATTTTTTAACAGCTGCCGATGCCTGGCTCAATTCTGCATCTTTTGGCACCTTACTGAAGTGGGTCAGTGTTCAGTTGTACTTTTTACAGCAGACTGTATCAAGTACCGACAAAGTCGCGACGAAGCAAAAATGCAAAAGTGGAAAAACTGTTCCAGTGCTACTAGTAAGAGGCTAATCCGACGTATTTTGTGACGAGAAATCGAATGGTGCAAACCGCGTTGCTCTCCGTCCAAAACTTTTGGCTGTAGCGACAGATCAATGATCATTGATGTCATAATCACGTGCCCAGCAACGGCTCTTACTCCATGGAAACCAGGGATATTTGCAATTTTTTAACAGCTGCCGATGCCTGGCCAAATTCCACATCTTTTGGCACCTTACTGAAGTGGGTTAGTGTTCAGTTGTACTTTTTACAGCAGACTGTATCAAGTACCTTGTGTTTTTTATGTACAAATGGTGTGGTTTTTCTACACGTAGATAAAGACATTGAGATTGTCTTGCACTTAGAAGTAAGGCAATTGCTGGGTGAGTTAAATGGGCTTGGCCCAAAGATTTGACGTCTTCTGGGCTACCGAAGGGCACATAACTTATAGTCAAAAGTTGAATATAGTAATGACCAGTCGCGATTGTACAGAGTGCAGTGTAGCCGGTTTCAATTAACAAAAAGACCAGGCAAAAATGCAAAAGTGGAAAAACTGTTCCAGTGCTGCTGGTAAGAGCCTAATCCGATGTATTTTGTGACGACAAATCGAATGGTGCAAACCGCGTTGCTCTCCGACCAATACTTTTGCCTGTAGTGACAATTGAATGATCATTTATGTCATAATCACGTGCCCAGCAACGGCTCTTACTCCATGGAAACCAGGGAAATTTGCAATTTTCCAACAGCTGCCGATGCCTGGCCCAATTCCACATCTTTTGGCACCTTATAAATGTGGGTCAGTGTTCAGTTGTACTTTTTACAGCAGACTGTATCAAGTACCTTGTGTTTTTTATGTACAAATGGTGTGGTTTTTCTACACGTAGATAAAGACATTGAGATTGTCTTGGACTTAGAAGTAAGACAATTGCTGGGTGAGTTAAATGGGCTTAGCCGAAAGATTTGACGTCTTCTGGGCTACCGAAGGGCACATAACTTATAGTCAAAAGTTGAATATAGTAATGACCATTCGCGATTGTACAGAGTACAGTGTAGCCGATTTCAATTAACAAAAAGACCAGGTAAAAATGCAAAAGTGGAAAAAACTGTTCCAGTGCTGCTTGTAAGAGGCTAATCCGACGTATTTTGTAACGAGAAATCGAATGGTGCAAACCGCGTTGCTCTCCGACCAATACTTTTGGCTGTAGTGACAATTGATTGATCATTGATGTCATAATCACGTGCCCAGCAACGGCTCTTACTCCATGGAAACCAGGGAAATTTGCCATTTTTCAACAGCTGCCGATACCTGGCTCAATTCCGCATCTTTGGGCACCTTACTGAAGTGGGTCAGTGTTCAGTTGTAATTTTTACAGCAGACTGTATCAAGTACCTTGTGGTTTTCACGTACAAATGGTGTGGTTTTTCTACACGTAGATAAAGACATTGAGATTGTCTTGCACTTAGAAGTAAGGCAATTGCTGGGTGAGTTAAATGGGCTTGGCCCAAAGATTTGACGTCTTCTGGGCTACCGAAGGGCACATAACTTATAGTCAAAAGTTGAATATAGTAATGACCAGTCGCGATTGTACAGAGTACAGTGTAGCCGATTTCAATTAACAAAAAGACCAGGTAAAAATGCAAACGTGGAAAAACTGTTCCAGTGCTGCTGGTAAGAGGCTAATCCGACGTATTTTGTGACGAGAAATCGAATGGTGCAAACCGCGTTGCTCTCCGACCAATACTTTTGGCTGTAGCGACAGATCAATGATCATTGATGTCATAATCACGTGCCCAGCAACGGCTCTTACTCCATGGAAACCAGGGAAATTAGCAATTTTTCAACAGCTGCCGATGCCTGACTCAATTCCGCATCTTTGGGCATCTTACTGAAGTGGGTCAGTGTTCGGTTGTACTTTTTACAGCAGATTGTATCAAGTACCTTGTGGTTTTCACGTACAAATGGTGTGGTTTTCCTACATGTAGATAAAGACATTGAGATTGTCTTGGACTTAGAAGTAAGGCAATTGCTGGGTGAGTTAAATGGGCTTGGCCCAAAGATTTGACGTCTTCTGGGCTACCGAAGGGCACATAACTTATAGTCAAAAGTTGAATATAGTAATGACCAGTCGCGATTGTACAGAGTGCAGTGTAGCCGGTTTCAATTAACAAAAAGACCAGGCAAAAATGCAAAAGTGGAAAAACTGTTCCAGTGCTGCTGGTAAGAGGCTAATCCGACGTATTTGTGACGACAAATCGAATGGTGCAAACCGCGTTGCTCTCCGACCAATACTTTTGGCTGTAGCGACAATTCAATGATCATTTATGTCATAATCACGTGCCCAGCAACGGCTCTTACTCCATGGAAACCAGGGAAATTTGCAATTTTTCAACAGCTGCCGATGCCTGGCTCAATTCTGCATCTTTTGGCACCTTGCTAAAGTGGGTCAGTGTTCAGTTGTACTTTTTACAGCAGACTGTATCAAGTACCTTGTGTTTTTCACATACAAATGGTGTGGTTTTTCTACACGTAGATAAAGACATTAAGATTGTCTTGCACTTAGAAGTAAGGCAATTGCTGGGTGAGTTAAATGGGCTTAGCCGATAGATTTGACGTCTTCTGGGCTACCGAAGGGCACATAACTTATAGTCAAAAGTTGAATATAGTAATGACCAGTCGCGATTGTACAGAGTACAGTTTAGCCGATTTCAATTAACAAAAAGACGAAGCAAAAATGCAAAAGTGGAAAAATTGTTCCAGTGCTACCAGTAAGAGGCTAATCCGACGTATTTTGTGACGAGAAATCGAATGGTGCAAACCGCGTTGCTCTCCGACCAATACTTTTGGCTGTAGCGACAGATCAATGATCATTGATGTCATAATCACGTGCCCAGCAACGGCTCTTACTCCATGGAAACCAGGGATATTTGCAATTTTTTAACAGCTGCCGATGCCTGGCCCAATTCCACATCTTTTGGCACCTTATAAATGTGGGTCAGTGTTTAGTTGTACTTTTTACAGCAGACTGTATCAAGTACCTTGTGTTTTTTATGAAAAATGGTGTGGTTTTTCTACACGTAGATAAAGACATTGAGATTGTCTTGCACTTAGAAGTAACACAATTGCTGGGTGAGTTAAATGGGCTTAGCCGAAAGATTTGACGTCTTCTGGGCTACCGAAGGGTACATAACTTATAGTCAAAAGTCGAATATAGTAATGACCAGTCGCGATTGTACAGAGTACAGTGTAGCCGATTTCAATTAACAAAAAGACCAGGTAAAAATGCAAAAGTGGAAAAAACTGTTCCAGTGCTGCTGGTAAGAGGCTAATCCGACGTATTTTGTGACGAGAAATCGAATGGTGCAAACCGCGTTGCTCTCCGACCAATACTTTTGGCTGTAGCGACAATTCAATGATCATTTATGTCATAATCTCGTGCCCAGCAACGGCTCTTACTCCATGGAAACCAGGGAAATTTGCAATTTTTCAACAGCTGCCGATGCCTGGCTCAATTCTGCATCTTTTGGCACCTTGCTGAAGTGGGTCAGTGTTCAGTTGTACTTTTTACAGCAGACTGTATCAAGTACCTTGTGTTTTTCACATACAAATGGTGTGGTTTTTCTACACGTAGATAAAGACATTAAGATTGTCTTGCACTTAGAAGTAAGGCAATTGCTGGGTGAGTTAAATGGGCTTAGCCGATAGATTTGACGTCTTCTGGGCTACCGAAGGGCACATAACTTATAGTCAAAAGTTGAATATAGTAATGACCAGTCGCGATTGTACAGAGTACAGTTTAGCCGATTTCAATTAACAAAAGGACGAAGCAAAAATGCAAAAGTGGAAAAACTGTTCCAGTGCTACCAGTAAGAGGCTAATCCGACGTATTTTGTGACGAGAAATCGAATGGTGCAAACCGCGTTGCTCTCCGACCAATACTTTTGGCTGTAGCGACAGATCAATGATCATTGATGTCATAATCACGTGCCCAGCAACGGCTCTTACTCCATGGAAACCAGGGATATTTGCAATTTTTTAACAGCTGCCGATGCCTGGCCCAATTCCACATCTTTTGGCACCTTATAAATGTGGGTCAGTGTTTAGTTGTACTTTTTACAGCAGACTGTATCAAGTACCTTGTGTTTTTTATGAAAAATGGTGTGGTTTTTCTACACGTAGATAAAGACATTGAGATTGTCTTGCACTTAGAAGTAACACAATTGCTGGGTGAGTTAAATGGGCTTAGCCGAAAGATTTGACGTCTTCTGGGCTACCGAAGGGTACATAACTTATAGTCAAAAGTCGAATATAGTAATGACCAGTCGCGATTGTACAGAGTACAGTGTAGCCGATTTCAATTAACAAAAAGACCAGGTAAAAATGCAAAAGTGGAAAAACTGTTCCAGTGCTGCTGGTAAGAGGCTAATCCGACGTATTTTGTGACGAGAAATCGAATGGTGCAAACCGCGTTGCTCTCCGACCAATACTTTTGCCTGTAGTGACAATTGAATGATCATTTATGTCATAATCACGTGCCCAGCAACGGCTCTTACTCCATGGAAACCAGGGAAATTTGCAATTTTTCAACAGCTGCCGATGCCTGGCTCAATTCCACATCTTTTGGCACCTTATTCATGTGGGTCTGTGGTCAGTTGTACTTTTTACAGCAGACTGTATCAAGTACCTTGTGGTTTTCACGTACAAATGGTGTGGTTTTCCTACATGTAGATAAAGACATTGAGATTGTCTAGCACTTAGAAGTAAGGCAATTGCTGGGTGAGTTAAATGGGCTTAGCCCAAAGATTTCAGGTCTTCTGGGCTTCCGAAGGGCACATAACTTATAGTCAAAAGTTGAATATAGTAATGACCAGTCGCGATTGTACAGAGTACAGTGTAGCCGATTTCGATAAATAAAAAGACCAGGCAAAAATGCAAAAGTGGAAAAACTGTTCCAGTGCTGCTGGTAAGAGGCTAATCCGACGTATTTTGTGACGAGAAATCGAATGGTGCAAACCGCGTTGCTCTCCGACCAATACTTTTGACTGTAGCGACAATTGAATGATCATTTATGTCATAATCACGTGCCCAGCAACGGCTCTTACTCCATGGAAACCAGGGAAATTTGCAATTTTTCAACAGCTGCCGATGCCTGGCTCAATTCTGCATCTTTTGGCACCTTACTGAAGTGGGTCAGTGTTCAGTTGTACTTTTTACAGCAGACTGTATCAAGTACCTTGTGTTTTTCACGTACAAATGGTGTGGTTTTTCTACACGTAGATAAAGACATTGAGATTGTCTTGCACTTAGAAGTAAGGCAATTGCTGGGTGAGTTAAATGGGCTTAGCCGAAAGATTTGACGTCTTCTGGGCTACCGAAGGGCACATAACTTATAGTCAAAAGTTGAATATAGTAATGACCAGTCGCGATTGTACAGAGTACAGTTTAGCCGATTTCAATTAACAAAAAGACGAAGCAAAAATGCAAAAGTGGAAAAACTGTTCCAGTGCTACTAGTAAGAGTCTAATCCGACGTATTTTGTGACGAGAAATCGAATGGTGCAAATCGCGTTGCTCTCCGACCAATACTTTTGGCTGTAGCGACAGATCAATGATCATTGATGTCATAATCACGTGCCCAGCAACGGCTCTTACTCCATGGAAACCAGGGATATTTGCAATTTTTTAACAGCTGCCGATGCCTGGCCCAATTCCACATCTTTTGGCACCTTATAAATGTGGGTCAGTGTTTAGTTGTACTTTTTACAGCAGACTGTATCAAGTACCTTGTGTTTTTTATGTACAAATGGTGTGGTTTTTCTACACGTAGATAAAGACATTGAGATTGTCTTGGACTTAGAAGTAAGACAATTGCTGGGTGAGTTAAATGGGCTTAGCCGAAAGATTTGACGTCTTCTGGGCTACCGAAGGGCACATAACTTATAGTCAAAAGTTGAATATAGTAATGACCAGTCGCGATTGTACAGAGTACAGTTTAGCCGATTTCAATAAACAAAAAGACCAGGTAAAAATGCAAAAGTGGAAAAACTGATCCAGTGCTGCTGGTAAGAGGCTAATCCGACGTATTTTGTGACGAGAAATCGAATGGTGCAAACCGCGTTGCTCTCCGACCAATACTTTTGCCTGTAGTGACAATTGAATGATCATTTATGTCATAATCACGTGCCCAGCAACGGCTCTTACTCTATGGAAACCAGGGAAATTTGCAATTTTTCAACAGCTGCCGATGCCTGGCTCAATTCCGCATCTTTTGGCACCTTACTGAAGTGGGTCAGTGTTCAGTTGTACTTTTTACAGCAGACTGTATCAAGTACCTTGTGGTTTTCACGTACAAATGGTGTGGTTTTTCTACACGTAGATAAAGACATTGAGATTGTCTTGCACTTAGAAGTAAGGCAATTGCTGGGTGAGTTAAATGGGCTTGGCCCAAAGATTTGACGTCTTCTGAGCTACCGAAGGGCACATAACTTATAGTCAAAAGTTGAATATAGTAATGACCAGTCGCGATTGTACAGAGTACAGTGTAGCCGATTTCAATTAACAAAAAGACCAGGTAAAAATGCAAACGTGGAAAAACTGTTCCAGTGCTGCTGGTAAGAGGCTAATCCGACGTATTCTGTGACGAGAAATCGAATGGTGCAAACCGCGTTGCTCTCCGACCAATACTTTTGGCTGTAGCGACAGATCAATGATCATTGATGTCATATTCACGTGCCCAGCAATGGCTCTTACTCCATGGAAACCAGGGAAATTTGCAATTTTTCAACAGCTGCCGATGCCTGGCTCAATTCCGCATCTTTTGGCACCTTGCTGAAGTGGGTCAGTGTTCAGTTGTACTTTTTACAGCAGGCTGTATCAAGTACCTTGTGTTTTTCACGTACAAATGGTGTGGTTTTTCTACACGTAGATAAAGACATTAAGATTGTCTTGCACTTAGAAGTAAGGCAATTGCTGGGTGAGTTAAATGGGCTGAGCCGATAGATTTGACGTCTTCTGGGCTACCGAAGGGCACATAACTTATAGTCAAAAGTTGAATATAGTAATGACCAGTCGCGATTGTACAGAGTACAGTTTAGCCGATTTCAATTAACAAAAAGACGAAGCAAAAATGCAAAAGTGGAAAAACTGTTCCAGTGCTACCAGTAAGAGGCTAATCCGACGTATTTTGTAACGAGAAATCGAATGGTGCAAACCGCGTTGCTCTCCGACCAATACTTTTGGCTATAGCGACAGATCAATGATCATTGATGTCATAATCACGTGCCCAGCAACGGCTCTTACTCCATGGAAACCAGGGATATTTGCAATTTTTTAACAGCTGCCGATGCCTGGCCCAATTCCACATCTTTTGGCACCTTATAAATGTGGGTTAGTGTTTAGTTGTACTTTTTACAGCAGACTGTATCAAGTACCTTGTGTTTTTTATGAAAAATGGTGTGGTTTTTCTACACGTAGATAAAGACATTGAGATTGTCTTGCACTTAGAAGTAAGGCAATTGCTGGGTGAGTTAAATGGGCTTAGCCGAAAGATTTGACGTCTTCTGGGCTACCGAAGGGTACATAACTTATAGTCAAAAGTCGAATATAGTAATGACCAGTCGCGATTGTACAGAGTACAGTGTAGCCGATTTCAATTAACAAAAAGACCAGGTAGAAATGCAAAAGTGGAAAAACTGTTCCAGTGCTGCTGGTAAGAGGCTAATCCGACGTATTTTGTGACGAGAAATCGAATGGTGCATACCGCGTTGCTCTCCGACCAATACTTTTGCCTGTAGTGACAATTGAATGATCATTGATGTCATAATCACGTGCCCAGCAACGGCTCTTACTCCATGGAAACCAGGGAAATTTGCAATTTTTCAACAGCTGCCGATGCCTGGCTTATTTCCGCATCTTTTGGCACCTTACTGAAGTGGGTCAGTGTTCAGTTGTACTTTTTACAGCAGACTGTATCAAGTACCTTGTGGTTTTCACGTACAAATGGTGTGGTTTTTCTACACGTAGATAAAGACATTAAGATTGTCTTGCACTTAGAAGTAAGGCAATTGCTGGGTGAGTTAAATGGGCTTAGCCGAAAGATTTGACGTCTTCTGGGCTACCGAAGGGCACATAACTTATAGTCAAAAGTTGAATATAGTAATGACCAGACGCGATTGTACAGAGTACAGTTTAGCCGATTTCAATTAACAAAAAGACGAAGCAAAAATGCAAAAGTGGAAAAACTGTTCCAGTGCTACTAGTAAGAGTCTAATCCGACGTATTTTGTGACGAGAAATCGAATGGTGCAAACCGCGTTGCTCTCCGACCAATACTTTTGGCTGTAGCGACAGATCAATGATCATTGATGTCATAATCACGTGCCCAGCAACGGCTCTTACTCCATGGAAACCAGGGATATTTGCAATTTTTTAACAGCTGCCGATGCCTGGCCCAATTCCACATCTTTTGGCACCTTATAAATGTGGGTCAGTGTTTAGTTGTACTTTTTACAGCAGACTGTATCAAGTACCTTGTGTTTTTTATGTACAAATGGTGTGGTTTTTCTACACGTAGATAAAGACATTGAGATTGTCTTGCACTTAGAAGTAAGACAGTTGCTGGGTGAGTTAAATGGGCTTAGCCCAAAGATTTGACGTCTTCTGTGCTACCGAAGGGTACATAACTTATAGTCAAAAGTCGAATATAGTAATGACCAGTCGCGATTGTACAGAGTACAGTGTAGCCGATTTCAATTAACAAAAAGACCAGGTAAAAATGCAAAAGTGGAAAAACTGTTCCAGTGCTGCTGGTAAGAGGCTAATCCGACGTATTTTGTGACGAGAAATCGAATGGTGCAAACCGCGTTGCTCTCCGACCAATACTTTTGGCTGTAGTGACAATTGAATGATCATTTATGTCATAATCACGTGCCCAGCAACGGCTCTTACTCCATGGAAACCAGGGAAATTTGCAGTTTTGTAACAGCTGCCGATGCCTGGCTCAATTCCGCATCTTTTGGCACCTTACTGAAGTGGGTCAGTGTTCAGTTGTACTTTTTACAGCAGACTGTATCAAGTACCTTGTGGTTTTCATCTACAAATGGTGTGGTTTTTCTACACGTAGATAAAGACATTGAGATTGTCTTGCACTTAGAAGTAAGGCAATTGCTGGGTGAGTTAAATGGGCTTGGCCCAAAGATTTGACGTCTTCTGGGCTACCGAAGGGCACATAACTTATAGTCAAAAGTTGAATATAGTAATGACCAGTCGCGATTGTACAAAGTACAGTTTAGCCGATTTCAATTAACAAAAACACGAAGCAAAAATGCAAAAGTGGAAAAATTGTTCCAGTGCTGCTGGTAAGAGGCTAATCCGACGTATTTTGTGACGAGAAATCGAATGGTGCAAACCGCGTTGCTCTCCGACCAATACTTTTGGCTGTAGTGACAATTGAATGATCATTTATGTCATAATCACGTGCCCAGCAACGGCTCTTACTCCATGGAAACCAGGGAAATTTGCAATTTTTCAACAGCTGCCGATGCCTGGCTCAATTCCGCATCTTTTGGCACCTTACTGAAGTGGGTCAGTGTTCAGTTGTACTTTTTACAGCAGACTGTATCAAGTACCTTGTGGTTTTCACATACAAATGGTGTGGTTTTTCTACACGTAGATAAAGACATTGAGATTGTCTTGCACTTAGAAGTAAGGCAATTGCTGGGTGAGTTAAATGGGCTTGGCCCAAAGATTTGACGTCTTCTGGGCTACCGAAGGGCACATAACTTATAGTCAAAAGTTGAATATAGTAATGACCAGTCGCGATTGTACAGAGTACAGTGTAGCCGATTTCAATTAACAAAAAGACCAGGTAAAAATGCAAAAGTGGAAAAACTGTTCCAGTGCTGCTGGTAAGAGGCTAATCCGACGTATTTTGTGACGAGAAATCGAATGGTGCAAACCGCGTTGCTCTCCGACCAATACTTTTGCCTGTAGTGACAATTGAATGATCATTTATGTCATAATCACGTGCCCAGCAACGGCTCTTACTCCATGGAAACCAGGGAAATTTGCAATTTTTCAACAGCTGCCGATGCCTGGCTCAATTCCGCATCTTTTGGCACCTTACTGAAGTGGGTCAGTGTTCAGTTGTACTTTTTACAGCAGACTGTATGAAGTACCTTGTGTTTTTCACGTACAAATGGTGTGGTTTTTCTACACGTAGATAAAGACATTGAGATTGTCTAGCACTTAGAAGTAAGGCAATTGCTGGGTGAGTTAAATGGGCTTAGCCCAAAGATTTCAGGTCTTCTGGGCTTCCGAAGGGCACATAACTTATAGTCAAAAGTTGAATATAGTAATGACCAGTCGCGATTGTACAGAGTACAGTGTAGCCGATTTCGATAAATAAAAAGACCAGGCAAAAATGCAAAAGTGGAAAAACTGTTCCAGTGCTGCTGGCAAGAGGCTAATCCGACGTATTTTGTGACGAGAAATCGAATGGTGCAAACCGCGTTGCTCTCCGACCAATACTTTTGGCTGTAGCGACAATTGAATGATCATTTATGTCATAATCACGTGCCCAGCAACGGCTCTTACTCCATGGAAACCAGGGAAATTTGCAATTTTTCCACAGCTGCCGATGCCTGGCTCAATTCTGCATCTTTTGGCACCTTACTGAAGTGGGTCAGTGTTCAGTTGTACTTTTTACAGCAGACTGTATCAAGTACCTTGTGTTTTTCACGTACAAATGGTGTGGTTTTTCTACACGTAGATAAAGACATTAAGATTGTCTTGCACTTAGAAGTAAGGCAATTGCTGGGTGAGTTAAATGGGCTTAGCCGAAAGATTTGACGTCTTCTGGGCTACCGAAGGGCACATAACTTATAGTCAAAAGTTGAATATAGTAATGACCAGTCGCGATTGTACAGAGTACAGTTTAGCCGATTTCAATTAACAAAAAGACGAAGCAAAAATGCAAAAGTGGAAAAACTGTTCCAGTGCTACTAGTAAGAGGCTAATCCGACGTATTTTGTGACGAGAAATCGAATGGTGCAAACCGCGTTGCTCTCCGACCAATACTTTTGCCTGTAGCGACAGATCAATGATCATTGATGTCATAATCACGTGCCCAGCAACGGCTCGTACTCCATGGAAACCAGGGATATTTGCAATTTTTTAACAGCTGCCGATGCCTGGCCCAATTCCACATCTTTTGGCACCTTATAAATGTGGGTCAGTGTTTAGTTGTACTTTTTACAGCAGACTGTATCAAGTACCTTGTGTTTTTTATGTACAAATGGTCTGGTTTTTCTACACGTAGATAAAGACATTGAGATTGTCTTGCACTTAGAAGTAAGGCAATTGCTGGGTGAGTTAAATGGGCTTGGCCCAAAGATTTAACGTCTTCTGGGCTACCGAAGGGCACATAACTTATAGTCAAAAGTTGAATATAGTAATGACCAGTCGCGATTGTACAGAGTACAGTGTAGCCGATTTCAATTAACAAAAAGACCAGGTAAAAATGCAAACGTGGAAAAACTGTTCCAGTGCTGCTGGTAAGAGGCTAATCCGACGTATTTTGTGACGAGAAATCGAATGGTGCAAACCGCGTTGCTCTCCGACCAATACTATTGGCTGTAGCGACAGATCAATGATCATTGATGTCATAATCACGTGCCCAGCAACGGCTCTTACTCCATGGAAACCAGGGAAATTTGCAATTTTTCAACAGCTGCCGATGCCTGACTCAATTCCGCATCTTTTGGCACCTTACTGAAGTGGGTCAGTGTTCAGTTGTACTTTTTACAGCAGACTGTATCAAGTACCTTGTGGTTTTCACGTACAAAATGGTGTGGTTTTTCTACACGTAGATAAAGACATTGAGATTGTCTTGCACTTAGAAGTAAGGCAATTGCTGGGTGAGTTAAATGGGCTTGGCCCAAAGATTTGACGTCTTCTGGGCTACCGAAGGGCACATAACTTATAGTCAAAAGTTGAATATAGTAATGACCAGTCGCGATTGTACAGAGTACAGTGTAGCCGATTTCAATTAACAAAAAGACCAGGTAAAAATGCAAAAGTGGAAAAACTGTTCCAGTGCTGCTGGTAAGAGGCTAATCCGACGTATTTTGTGACGAGAAATCGAATGGTGCAAACCGCGTTGCTCTCCGACCAATACTTTTGCCTGTAGTGACAATTGAATGATCATTTATGTCATAATCACGTGCCCAGCAACGGCTCTTACTCCATGGAAACCAGGGAAATTTGCAATTTTTCAACAGCTGCCGATGCCTGGCTCAATTCCGCATCTTTTGGCACCTTACTGAAGTGGGTCAGTGTTCAGTTGTACTTTTTACAGCAGACTGTATAAAGTACCTTGTGTTTTTCACGTACAAATGGTGTGGTTTTTCTACACGTAGATAAAGACATTGAGATTGTCTAGCACTTAGAAGTAAGGCAATTGCTGGGTGAGTTAAATGGGCTTAGCCCAAAGATTTCAGGTCTTCTGGGCTTCCGAAGGGCACATAACTTATAGTCAAAAGTTGAATATAGTAATGACCAGTCGCGATTGTACAGATTACAGTGTAGCCGATTTCGATAAATAAAAAGACCAGGCAAAAATGCAAAAGTGGAAAAACTGTTCCAGTGCTGCTGGTAAGAGGCTAATCCGACGTATTTTGTGACGAGAAATCGAATGGTGCAAACCGCGTTGCTCTCCGACCAATACTTTTGCCTGTAGCGACAGATCAATGATCATTGATGTCATAATCACGTGCCCAGCAACGGCTCGTACTCCATGGAAACCAGGGATATTTGCAATTTTTTAACAGCTGCCGATGCCTGGCCCAATTCCACATCTTTTGGCACCTTATAAATGTGGGTCAGTGTTTAGTTGTACTTTTTACAGCAGACTGTATCAAGTACCTTGTGTTTTTTATGTACAAATGGTCTGGTTTTTCTACACGTAGATAAAGACATTGAGATTGTCTTGCACTTAGAAGTAAGGCAATTGCTGGGTGAGTTAAATGGGCTTAGCCCAAAGATTTAACGTCTTCTGGGCTACCGAAGGGCACATAACTTATAGTCAAAAGTTGAATATAGTAATGACCAGTCGCGATTGTACAGAGTACAGTGTAGCCGATTTCAATTAACAAAAAGACCAGGTAAAAATGCAAACGTGGAAAAACTGTTCCAGTGCTGCTGGTAAGAGGCTAATCCGACGTATTTTGTGACGAGAAATCGAATGGTGCAAACCGCGTTGCTCTCCGACCAATACTATTGGCTGTAGCGACAGATCAATGATCATTGATGTCATAATCACGTGCCCAGCAACGGCTCTTACTCCATGGAAACCAGGGAAATTTGCAATTTTTCAACAGCTGCCGATGCCTGACTCAATTCCGCATCTTTTGGCACCTTACTGAAGTGGGTCAGTGTTCAGTTGTACTTTTTACAGCAGACTGTATCAAGTACCTTGTGTTTTTTATGTACAAATGGTCTGGTTTTTCTACACGTAGATAAAGACATTGAGATTGTCTTGGACTTAGAAGTAAGACAATTGCCGGGTGGGTTAAATGGGCTTGGCCCAAAGATTTCAGGTCTTCTGGGCTACCGAAGGGCACATAACTTATAGTCAAAAGTTGAATATAGTAATGACCAGTCTCGATTGTACAGAGTACAGTGTAGCCGATTTCAATTAACAAAAAGACCAGGTAAAAATGCAAAAGTGGAAAAACTGTTCCAGTGCTGCTGGTAAGAGGCTAATCCGACGTATTTTGTGACGAGAAATCGAATGGTGCAAACCGCGTTGCTCTCCGACCAATACTTTTGCCTGCAGTGACAATTGAATGATCATTTATGTCATAATCACGTGCCCAG
The DNA here is from genome assembly GCF_032854445.1 of Liolophura sinensis. NCBI lineage: Eukaryota > Metazoa > Mollusca > Polyplacophora > Chitonida > Chitonidae > Liolophura > Liolophura sinensis. Next base: position 70,946 of record NW_027018020.1, on the reverse strand, counting down.
CAACGGCTCTTACTCCATGGAAACCAGGGAAATTTGCAATTTTTCAACAGCTGCCGATGCCTGGCTCAATTCCGCATCTTTTGGCACCTTACTGAAGTGGGTCAGTGTTCAGTTGTACTTTTTACAGCAGACTGTATCAAGTACCTTGTGTTTTTCACGTACAAATGGTGTGGTTTTTCTACACGTAGATAAAGACATTGAGATTGTCTAGCACTTAGAAGTAAGGCAATTGCTGGGTGAGTTAAATGGGCTTAGCCCAAAGATTTCAGGTCTTCTGGGCTTCCGAAGGGCACATAAGTTATAGTCAAAAGTTGAATATAGTAATGACCAGTCGCGATTGTACAGAGTACAGTGTAGCCGATTTCGATAAATAAAAAGACCAGGCAAAAATGCAAAAGTGGAAAAACTGTTCCAGTGCTGCTGGTAAGAGGCTAATCCGACGTATTTTGTGACGAGAAATCGAATGGTGCAAACCGCGTTGCTCTCCGACCAATACTTTTGGCTGTAGCGACAATTGAATGATCATTTATGTCATAATCACGTGCCCAGCAACGGCTCTTACTCCATGGAAACCAGGGAAATTTGCAATTTTTCCACAGCTGCCGATGCCTGGCTCAATTCTGCATGTTTTGGCACCTTACTGAAGTGGGTCAGTGTTCAGTTGTACTTTTTACAGCAGACTGTATCAAGTACCTTGTGTTTTTCACGTACAAATGGTGTGGTTTTTCTACACGTAGATAAAGACATTAAGATTGTCTTGCACTTAGAAGTAAGGCAATTGCTGGGTGAGTTAAATGGGCTTAGCCGAAAGATTTGACGTCTTCTGGGCTACCGAAGGGCACATAACTTATAGTCAAAAGTTGAATATAGTAATGACCAGTCGCGATTGTACAGAGTACAGTTTAGCCGATTTCAATTAACAAAAAGACGAAGCAAAAATGCAAAAGTGGAAAAACTGTTCCAGTGCTACTAGTAAGAGGCTAATCCGACGTATTTTGTGACGAGAAATCGAATGGTGCAAACCGCGTTGCTCTCCGACCAATACTTTTGGCTGTAGTGACAATTGAATGATCATTTATGTCATAATCACGTGCCCAGCAACGGCTCTTACTCCATGGAAACCAGGGAAATTTGCAATTTTTCAACAGCTGCCGATGCCTGGCTCAATTCCGCATCTTTTGGCACCTTACTGAAGTGGGTCAGTGTTCAGTTGTACTTTTTACAGCAGACTGTATCAAGTACCTTGTGGTTTTCACGTACAAATGGTGTGGTTTTTCTACACGTAGATAAAGACATTGAGATTGTCTTGCACTTAGAAGTAAGGTAATTGCTGGGTGAGTTAAATGGGCTTGGCCGAAAGATTTGACGTCTTCTGGGCTACCGAAGGGCACATAACTTATAGTCAAAAGTTGAATATAGTAATGACCAGTCGCGATTGTACAGAGTACAGTGTAGCCGATTTCAATTAACAAAAAGACCAGGTAAAAATGCAAACGTGGAAAAACTGTTCCAGTGCTTCTGGTAAGAGGCTAATCCGACGTATTTTGTGACGAGAAATCGAATGGTGCAAACCGCGTTGCTCTCCGACCAATACTTTTGGCTGTAGCGACAGATCAATGATCATTGATGTCATAATCACGTGCCCAGCAACGGCTCTTACTCCATGGAAACCAGGGAAATTTGCAATTTTTCAACAGCTGCCGATGCCTGACTCAATTCCGCATCTTTTGGCACCTTACTGAAGTGGGTCAGTGTTCAGTTGTACTTTTTACAGCAGACTGTATCAAGTACCTTGTGGTTTTCACGTACAAATGGTGTGGTTTTCCTACAAGTAGATAAAGACATTGAGATTGTCTAGCACTTAGAAGTAAGGCAATTGCTGGGTGAGTTAAATGGGCTTAGCCCAAAGATTTCAGGTCTTCTGGGCTACCGAAGGGCACATAACTTATAGTCAAAAGTTGAATATAGTAATGACCAGTCGCGATTGTACAGAGTACAGTGTAGCCGATTTCGATAAATAAAAAGACCAGGCAAAAATGCAAAAGTGGAAAAACTGTTCCAGTGCTGCTGGTAAGAGGCTAATCCGACGTATTTTGTGACGAGAAATCGAATGGTGCAAACCGCGTTGCTCTCCGACCAATACTTTTGGCTGTAGCGACAATTGAATGATCATTTATGTCATAATCACGTGCCCAGCAACGGCTCTTACTCCATGGAAACCAGGGAAATTTGCAATTTTTCCACAGCTGCCGATGCCTGGCTCAATTCTGCATCTTTTGGCACCTTACTGAAGTGGGTCAGTGTTCAGTTGTACTTTTTACAGCAGACTGTATCAAGTACCTTGTGTTTTTCACGTACAAATGGTGTGGTTTTTCTACACGTAGATAAAGACATTAAGATTGTCTTGCACTTAGAAGTAAGGCAATTGCTGGGTGAGTTAAATGGGCTTAGCCCAAAGATTTGACGTCTTCTGGGCTACCGAAGGGCACATAACTTATAGTCAAAAGTTGAATATAGTAATGACCAGTCGCGATTGTACAGAGTACAGTTTAGCCGATTTCAATTAACAAAAAGACGAAGCAAAAATGCAAAAGTGGAAAAACTGTTCCAGTGCTACTAGTAAGAGTCTAATCCGACGTATTTTGTGACGAGAAATCGAATGGTGCAAACCGCGTTGCTCTCCGACCAATACTTTTGGCTGTAGCGACAGATCAATGATCATTGATGTCATAATCACGTGCCCAGCAACGGCTCTTACTCCATGGAAACCAGGGATATTTGCAATTTTTTAACAGCTGCCGATGCCTGGCCCAATTCCACATCTTTTGGCACCTTATAAATGTGGGTCAGTGTTTAGTTGTACTTTTTACAGCAGACTGTATCAAGTACCTTGTGTTTTTTATGTACAAATGGTGTGGTTTTTCTACACGTAGATAAAGACATTGAGATTGTCTTGGACTTAGAAGTAAGACAATTGCCGGGTGAGTTAAATGGGCTTAGCCGAAAGATTTGACGTCTTCTGGGCTACCGAAGGGCACATAACTTATAGTCAAAAGTTGAATATAGTAATAACCAGTCGCGATTGTACAGAGTACAGTGTAGCCGATTTCAATAAACAAAAAGACCAGGTAAAAATGCAAAAGTGGAAAAACTGATCCAGTGCTGCTGGTAAGAGGCTAATCCGACGTATTTTGTGACGAGAAATCGAATGGTGCAAACCGCGTTGCTCTCCGACCAATACTTTTGCCTGTAGTGACAATTGAATCATCATTTATGTCATAATCACGTGCCCAGCAACGGCTCTTACTCCATGGAAACCAGGGAAATTTGCAATTTTTCAACAGCTGCCGATGCCTGGCTCAATTCCGCATCTTTTGGCACCTTACTGAAGTGGGTCAGTGTTCAGTTGTACTTTTTACAGCAGACTGTATCAAGTACCTTGTGGTTTTCACGTACAAATGGTGTGGTTTTTCTACACGTAGATAAAGACATTGAGATTGTCTTGCACTTAGAAGTAAGGTAATTGCTGGGTGAGTTAAATGGGCTTGGCCGAAAGATTTGACGTCTTCTGGGCTACCGAAGGGCACATAACTTATAGTCAAAAGTTGAATATAGTAATGACCAGTCGCGATTGTACAGAGTACAGTGTAGCCGATTTCAATTAACAAAAAGACCAGGTAAAAATGCAAACGTGGAAAAACTGTTCCAGTGCTGCTGGTAAGAGGCTAATCCGACGTATTTTGTGACGAGAAATCGAATGGTGCAAACCGCGTTGCTCTCCGACCAATACTTTTGGCTGTAGCGACAATTGAATGATCATTTATGTCATAATCACGTGCCCAGCAACGGCTCTTACTCCATGGAAACCAGGGATATTTGCAATTTTTTAACAGCTGCCGATGCCTGGCCCAATTCCACATCTTTTGGCACCTTAAAAATGTGGGTCAGTGTTTAGTTGTACTTTTTACAGCAGACTGTATCAAGTACCTTGTGTTTTTTATGTACAAATGGTGTGGTTTTTCTACACGTAGATAAAGACATTGAGATTGTCTTGCACTTAGAAGTAAGGCAATTGCTGGGTGAGTTAAATGGGCTTAGCCCAAAGATTTGACGTCTTCTGGGCTACCGAAGGGCACATAACTTATAGTCAAAAGTTCAATATAGTAATGACCAGTCGCGATTGTACAGAGCACAGTGTAGCCGGTTTGAATTAACAAAAAGACCAGGTAAAAATGCAAAAGTGGAAAAACTGTTCCAGTGCTGCTGGTAAGAGGCTAATCCGACGTATTTTGTGACGAGAAATCGAATGGTGCAAACCGCGTTGCTCTCCGACCAATACTTTCGGCTGTAGTGACAATTGAATGATCATTGATGTCATAATCACGTGCCCAGCAACGGCTCTTACTCCATGGAAACCAGGGAAATTTGCAATTTTTCAACAGCTGCCGATGCCTGGCTCAATTCCGCATCTTTTGGCACCTTACTGAAGTGGGTCAGTGTTCAGTTGTACTTTTTACAGCAGACTGTATCAAGTACCTTGTGGTTTTCACGTACAAATGGTGTGGTTTTTCTACACGTAGATAAAGACATTGAGATTGTCTTGCACTTAGAAGTAAGGCAATTGCTGGGTGAGTTAAATGGGCTTGGCCCAAAGATTTGACGTCTTCTGGGCTACCGAAGGGCACATAACTTATACTCAAAAGTTGAATATAGTAATGACCAGTCGCGATTGTACAGAGTGCAGTGTAGCCGATTTCAATTAACAAAAAGACCAGGCAAAAATGCAAAAGTAGAAAAACTGTTCCAGTGCTGCTGGTAAGAGGCTAATCCGACGTATTTTGTGACGACAAATCGAATGGTGCAAACCGCGTTGCTCTCCGACCAATACTTTTGGCTGTAGCGACAATTCAATGATCATTTATGTCATAATCACGTGCCCAGCAACGGCTCTTACTCCATGGAAACCAGGGAAATTTGCAATTTTTCAACAGCTGCCGATGCCTGGCTCAATTCGGCATCTTTTGGCACCTTGCTGAAGTGGGTCAGTGTTCAGTTGTACTTTTTACAGCAGACTGTATAAAGTACCTTGTGTTTTTCACGTACAAATGGTGTGGTTTTTCTACACGTAGATAAAGACATTAAGATTGTCTTGCACTTAGAAGTAAGGCAATTGCTGGGTGAGTTAAATGGGCTTGGCCCAAAGATTTGACGTCTTCTGGGCTACCGAAGGGCACATAACTTATAGTCAAAAGTTGAATATAGTAATGACCAGTCGCGATTGTACAAAGTACAGTTTAGCCGATTTCAATTAACAAAATGACGAAGCAAAAATGCAAAAGTGGAAAAACTGTTCCAGTGCTACTAGTAAGAGGCTAATCCGACGTATTTTGTGACGAGAAATCGAATGGTGCAAACCGCGTTGCTCTCCGACCAATACTTTTGGCTGTAGCGACAGATCAATGATCATTGATGTCATAATCACGTGCCCAGCAACGGCTCTTACTCCATGGAAACCAGGGATATTTGCAATTTTTTAACAGCTGCCGATGCCTGGCCCAATTCCACATCTTTTGGCACCTTATAAATGTGGGTCAGTGTTTAGTTGTACTTTTTACAGCAGACTGTATCAAGTACCTTGTGTTTTTTATGAAAAATGGTGTGGTTTTTCTACACGTAGATAAAGACATTGAGATTGTCTTGCACTTAGAAGTAAGGCAATTGCTGGGTGAGTTAAATGGGCTTAGCCGAAAGATTTGACGTCTTCTGGGCTACCGAAGGGTACATAACTTATAGTCAAAAGTCGAATATAGTAATGACCAGTCGCGATTGTACAGAGTACAGTGTAGCCGATTTCAATTAACAAAAAGACCAGGTAAAAATGCAAAAGTGGAAAAACTGTTCCAGTGCTGCTGGTAAGAGGCTAATCCGACGTATTTTGTGACGAGAAATCGAATGGTGCAAACCGCGTTGCTCTCCGACCAATACTTTTGCCTGTAGTGACAATTGAATGATCATTTATTTCATAATCACGTGCCCAGCAACGGCTCTTACTCCATGGAAACCAGGGAAATTTGCAATTTTTCAACAGCTGCCGATGCCTGGCTTAATTCCGCATCTTTTGGCACCTTACTGAAATGGGTCAGTGTTAAGTTGTACTTTTTACAGCAGACTGTATCAAGTACCTTGTGGTTTTCACGTACAAATGGTGTGGTTTTTCTACACGTAGATAAAGACATTGAGATTGTCTTGCACTTAGAAGTAAGGCAATTGCTGGGTGCGTTAAATGGGCTTGGCCCAAAGATTTGACGTCTTCTGGGCTACCGAAGGGCACATAACTTATAGTCAAAAGTTGAATATAGTAATGACCAGTCGCGATTGTACAGAGTGCAGTGTAGCCGGTTTCAATTAACAAAAAGACCAGGCAAAAATGCAAAAGTGGAAAAACTGTTCCAGTGCTGCTGGTAAGAGGCTAATCCGACGTATTTTGTGACGACAAATCGAATGGTGCAAACCGCGTTGCTCTCCGACCAAGACTTTTGCCTGTAGTGACAACTGAATGATCATTGATGTCATAATCACGTGCCCAGCAACGGCTCTTACTCCATGGAAACCAGGGAAATTTGCAATTTTTCAACAGCTGCCGATGCCTGGCTCAATTCCGCATCTTTTGGCACCTTATTCATGTGGGTCTGTGGTCAGTTGTACATTTTACAGCAGACTGTATCAAGTACCTTGTGGTTTTCACGTACAAATGGTGTGGTTTTCCTACATGTAGATAAAGACATTGAGATTGTCTAGCACTTAGAAGTAAGGCAATTGCTGGGTGAGTTAAATGGGCTTAGCCCAAAGATTTCAGGTCTTCTGGGCTACCGAAGGGCACATAACTTATAGTCAAAAGTTGAATATAGTAATGACCAGTCGCGATTGTACAGAGTACAGTTTAGCCGATTTCGATTAATAAAAAGACCAGGCAAAAATGCAAAAGTGGAAAAACTGTTCCAGTGCTGCTGGTAAGAGGCTAATCCGACGTATTTTGTGACGAGAAATCGAATGGTGCAAACCGCGTTGCTCTCCGACCAATACTTTTGGGTGTAGCGACAGATCAATCATCATTGATGTCATAATCACGTGCCCAGCAACGGCTCTTACTCCATGGAAACCAGGGATATTTGCAATTTTTTAACAGCTGCCGATGCCTGGCCCAATTCCACATCTTTTGGCACCTTAAAAATGTGGGTCAGTGTTTAGTTGTACTTTTTACAGCAGACTGTATCAAGTACCTTGTGTTTTTTATGTATAAATGGTGTGGTTTTTCTACACGTAGATAAAGACATTGAGATTGTCTTGCACTTAGAAGTAAGGCAATTGCTGGGTGAGTTAAATGGGCTTGGCCCAAAGATTTGACGTCTTCTGGGCTACCGAAGGGCACATAACTTATAGTCAAAAGTTGAATATAGTAATGACCAGTCGCGATTGTACAGAGTACAGTGTAGCCGATTTCGATTAATAAAAAGACCAGGCAAAAATGCAAAAGTGGAAAAACTGTTCCAGTGCTGCTGGTAAGAGGCTAATCCGACGTATTTTGTGACGAGAAATCGAATGGTGCAAACCGCGTTGCTCTCCGACCAATACTTTTGGCTGTAGCGACAGATCAATGATCATTGATGTCATAATCACGTGCCCAGCAACGGCTCTTACTCCATGGAAACCAGGGATATTTGCAATTTTTCAACAGCTGCCGATGCCTGGCTCAATTCTGCATTTTTTGGCACCTTACTGAAGTGGGTCAGTGTTCAGTTGTACTTTTTACAGCAGACTGTATCAAGTACCTTGTGTTTTTCACGTACAAATGGTGTGGTTTTTCTACACGTAGATAAAGACATTAAGATTGTCTTGCACTTAGAAGTAAGGCAATTGCTGGGTGAGTTAAATGGGCTTAGCCGAAAGATTTGACGTCTTCTGGGCTACCGAAGGGCACATAACTTATAGTCAAAAGTTGAATATAGTAATGACCAGTCGCGATTGTACAGAGTACAGTTTAGCCGATTTCAATTAACAAAAAGACGAAGCAAAAATGCAAAAGTGGAAAAACTGTTCCAGTGCTACTAGTAAGACGCTAATCCGACGTATTTTGTGACGACAAATCGAATGGTGCAAACCGCGTTGCTCTCCGACCAATACTTTTGGCTGTAGCGACAGATCAATGATCATTGATGTCATAATCACGTGCCCAGCAACGGCTCTTACTCCATGGAAACCAGGGATATTTGCAATTTTTTAACAGCTGCCGATGCCTGGCCCAATTCTACATCTTTTGGCACCTTATAAATGTGGGTCAGTGTTTAGTTGTACTTTTTACAGCAGACTGTATCAAGTACCTTGTGTTATTTATGAAAAATGGTGTGGTTTTTCTACACGTAGATAAAGACATTGAGATTGTCTTGCACTTAGAAGTAAGGCAATTGCTGGGTGAGTTAAATGGGCTTAGCCGAAAGATTTGACGTCTTCTGGGCTACCGAAGGGTACATAACTTATAGTCAAAAGTCGAATATAGTAATGACCAGTCGCGATTGTACAGAGTACAGTGTAGCCGATTTCAATTAACAAAAAGACCAGGTAAAAATGCAAAAGTGGAAAAACTGTTCCAGTGCTGCTGGTAAGAGGCTAATCCGACGTATTTTGTGACGAGAAATCGAATGGTGCAAACCGCGTTGCTCTCCGACCAATACTTTTGCATGTAGTGACAATTGAATGATCATTTATGTCATAATCACGTGCCCAGCAACGGCTCTTACTCCATGGAAACCAGGGAAATTTGCAATTTTTCAACAGCTGCCGATGCCTGTCTTAATTCCGCATCTTTTGGCACCTTACTGAAGTGGGTCAGTGTTCAGTTGTACTTTTTACAGCAGACTGTATCAAGTACCTTGTGGTTTTCACGTACAAATGGTGTGGTTTTTCTACACGTAGATAAAGACATTGAGATTGTCTTGCACTTAGAAGTAAGGCAATTGCTGGGTGAGTTAAATGGGCTTGGCCCAAAGATTTGACGTCTTCTGGGCTACCGAAGGGCACATAACTTATAGTCAAAAGTTGAATATAGTAATGACCAGTCGCGATTGTACAGAGTACAGTGTAGCCGATTTCAATAAACAAAAAGACCAGGTAAAAATGCAAAAGTGGAAAAACTGATCCAGTGCTGCTGGTAAGAGGCTAATCCGACGTATTTTGTGACGAGAAATCGAATGGTGCAAACCGCGTTGCTCTCCGACCAATACTTTTGCCTGTAGTGACAATTGAATGATCATTGATGTCATAATCACGTGCCCAGCAACGGCTCTTACTCCATGGAAACCAGGGAAATTTGCAATTTTTCAACAGCTGCCGATGCCTGGCTCAATTCCGCATCTTTTGGCACCTTACTGAAGTGGGTCAGTGTTCAGTTGTACTTTTTACAGCAGACTGTATCAAGTACCTTGTGGTTTTCACGTACAAATGGTGTGGTTTTTCTACACGTAGATAGAGACATTGAGATTGTCTTGCACTTAGAAGTAAGGCAATTGCTGGGTGAGTTAAATGGGCTTGGCCCAAAGATTTGACGTCTTCTGGGCTACCGAAGGGCACATAACTTATAGTCAAAAGTTGAATATAGTAATGACCAGTCGCGATTGTACAGAGTACAGTGTAGCCGATTTCAATAAACAAAAAGACCAGGTAAAAATGCAAAAGTGGAAAAACTGATCCAGTGCTGCTGGTAAGAGGCTAATCCGACGTATTTTGTGACGAGAAATCGAATGGTGCTAACCGCGTTGCTCTCCGACCAATACTTTTGCCTGTAGTGACAATTGAATGATCATTTATGTCATAATCACGTGCCCAGCAACGGCTCTTACTCCATGGAAACCAGGGATATTTGCAATTTTTTAACAGCTGCCGATGCCTGGCGCAATTCCGCATCTTTTGGCACCTTATAAATGTGGGTCAGTGTTTAGTTGTACTTTTTACAGCAGACTGTATCAAGTACCTTGTATTTTTTATGTACAAATGGTCTGGTTTTTCTACACTTAGATAAAGACATTGAGATTGCCTTGGACTTAGAAGTAAGACAATTGCTGGGTGAGTTAAATGGGCTTGGCCCAAAGATTTCAGGTCTTCTGAGCTACCGAAGGGCACATAACTTATAGTCAAAAGTCGAATATAGTAATGACCAGTCGCGATTGTACAGAGTACAGTGTAGCCGGTTTCAATTAACAAAAAGACCAGGCAAAAATGCAAAAGTGGAAAAACTGTTCCAGTGCTACTAGTAAGAGGCTAATCCGACGTATTTTGTGACGAGAAATCGAATGGTGCAATCCGCGTTGCTCTCCGACCAATACTTTTGGCTGTAGCGACAATTGAATGATCATTTATGTCATAATCACGTGCGTAGCAACGGCTCTTACTCCATGGAAACCAGGGAAATTTGCAATTTTTCAACAGCTGCCGATGCCTGGCTCAATTCCGAATCTTTTGGCACCTTACTGAAGTGGGTCAGTGTTCAGTTGTACTATTTACAACAGACTGTATCAAGTACCTTGTGTTTTTCATGTACAAATGGTGTGGTTTTTCTACACGTAGATAAAGACATTGAGATTGTCTTGCACTTAGAAGTAAGACAATTGCTGGGTGAGTTAAATGGGCTTAGCCGAAAGATTTGACGTCTTCTGGGCTACCGAAGGGCACATAACTTATAGTCAAAAGTTGAATATAGTAATGACCAGTCGCGATTGTACAGAGTACAGTGTAGCCGATTTCAATTAACAAAAAGACCAGGTAAAAATGCAAAATTGGAAAAATTGTTCCATGGCTGCTGGTAAGAGACTAATCCGACGTATTTTGTGACGAGAAATCGAATGGTGCAAACCGCGTTGCTCTCCGACCAATACTTTTGACTGTAGTGACAATTGAATGATCATTTATGTCATAATCACATTCACAGCAACGGCTCTTACTCCATGGAAACCAGAGAAATTTGCAATCTTTTAACAGCTGCCGATACCTGGCTCAATTCCGCATCTTTTGGCACCTTATTCATGTGGGTCTGTGGTCAGTTGTACTTTTTACAGCAGACTGTATCAAGTACCTTGTGTTTTTCATGTACAAATGGTGTGGTTTTTCTACACGTAGATAAAGACATTGAGATTGTCTTGCACTTAGAAGTAAGACAATTGCTGGGTGAGTTAAATGGGCTTAGCCGAAAGATTTGACGTCTTCTGGGCTACCGAAGGGCACATAACTTATAGTCAAAAGTTGAATATAGTAATGACCAGTCGCGATTGTACAGAGTACTGTGTAGCCGATTTCAATTAACAAAAAGACCAGGTAAAAATGCAAAATTGGAAAACTTGTTCCATGGCTGCTGGTAAGAGACTAATCCGACGTATTTTGTGACGAGAAATCGAATGGTGCAAACCGCGTTGCTCTCCGACCAATACTTTTGACTGTAGTGACAATTGAATGATCATTTATGTCATAATCACGTGCCCAGCAACGGCTCTTACTCCATGGAAACCAGGGAAATTTGCAATTTTTCAACAGCTGCCGATGCCTGGCTCAATTCCGCATCTTTTGGCACCTTATTCATGTGGGTCTGTGGTCAGTTGTACATTTTACAGCAGACTGTATCAAGTACCTTGTGGTTTTCACGTACAAATGGTGTGGTTTTCCTACATGTAGATAAAGACATTGAGATTGTCTAGCACTTAGAAGTAAGGCAATTGCTGGGTGAGTTAAATGGGCTTAGCCCAAAGATTTCAGGTCTTCTGGGCTACCGAAGGGCACATAACTTATAGTCAAAAGTTGAATATAGTAATGACCAGTCGCGATTGTACAGAGTACAGTTTAGCCGATTTCGATTAATAAAAAGACCAGGCAAAAATGCAAAAGTGGAAAAACTGTTCCAGTGCTGCTGGTAAGAGGCTAATCCGACGTATTTTGTGACGAGAAATCGAATGGTGCAAACCGCGTTGCTCTCCGACCAATACTTTTGGCTGTAGCGACAGATCAATGATCATTGATTTCATAGTCACGTGCCCAGCAACGGCTCTTACTCCATGGAAACCAGGGAAATCTGCAATTTTTTAACAGCTGCCGATGCCTGGCCCAATTCCACATCTTTTGGCACCTTATAAATGTGGGTCAGTGTTTAGTTGTACTTTTTACAGCAGACTGTATCAAGTACCTTGTGTTTTTTATGTACAAATGGTCTGGTTTTTCTACACTTAGATAAAGACATTGAGATTGTCTTGAACTTAGAAGTAAGACAAGTGCTGGGTGAGTTAAATGGGCTTGGCCCAAAGATTTCAGGTCTTCTGGGCTACCGAAGGGCACATAACTTATAGTCAAAAGTCGAATATAGTAATGACCAGCCGCGATTGTACAGAGTACAGTGTAGCCGGTTTCAATTAACAAAAAGACCAGGCAAAAATGCAAAAGTGGAAAAACTGTTCCAGTGCTACTCGTAAGAGACTAATCCGACGTATTTTGTGACGAGAAATCGAATGGTGCAATCCGCGTTGCTCTCCGACCAATACTTTTGGCTGTAGCGACAATTGAATGATCATTTATGTCATAATCACGTGCGTAGCAACGGCTCTTACTCCATGGAAACCAGGGAAATTTGCAATTTTTCAACAGCTGCCGATGCCTGGCTCAATTCCGCATCTTTTGGCACCTTACTGAAGTGGGTCAGTGTTCAGTTGTACTATTTACAACAGACTGTATCAAGTACCTTGTGTTTTTCACGTACAAATGGTGTGGTTTTTCTACACGTAGATAAAGACATTGAGATTGTCTTGGACTTAGAAGTAAGACAATTGCTGGGTGAGTTAAATGGGCTTAGCCGAAAGATTTGACGTCTTCTGGGCTACCGAAGGGCACATAACTTATAGTCAAAAGTTGAATATAGTAATGACCAGTCGCGATTGTACAGAGTACAGTGTAGCCGATTTCAATTAACAAAAAGACCAGGTAAAAATGCAAAATTGGAAAAATTGTTCCATGGCTGCTGGTAAGAGACTAATCCGACGTATTTTGTGACGAGAAATCGAATGGTGCAAACCGCGTTGCTGTCCGACCAATACTTTTGACTGTAGTGACAATTGAATGATCATTTATGTCATAATCACATTCCCAGCAACGGCTCTTACTCCATGGAAACCAGAGAAATTTGCAATCTTTTAACATCTGCCGATACCTGGCTCAATTCCGCATCTTTTGGCACCTTATTCATGTGGGTCTGTGGTCAGTTGTACTTTTTACAGCAGACTGTATCAAGTACCTTGTGGTTTTCACGTACAAATGGTGTGGTTTTTCTACACGTAGATAAAGACATTGAGAATATCTTGGACTTAGAAGTAAGACAATTGCTGGGTGAGTTAAATGGGCTTGGCCCAAAGATTTGACGTCTTCTGGGCTACCGAAGGGCACATAACTTATAGTCAAAAGTTGAATATAGTAATGACCAGTCGCGATTGTACAGAGTACAGTGTAGCCGATTTCAATTAACAAAAAGACCAGGCAAAAATGCAAAAGTGGAAAAACTGTTCCAGTGCTGCTGGTAAGAGGCTAATCCGACGTATTTTGTGACGAGAAATCGAATGGTGCAAACCGCGTTGCTCTCCGACCAACACTTTTGGCTGTGGCGACAATTTAATGAATATTGATGTCATAATCACGTGCCCAGCAACGGCTCTTACTCCATGGAAACCAGGGATATTTGCAATTTTTTAACAGCTGCCGATGCCTGGCCCAATTCCGCATCTTTTGGCACCTTATAAATGTGGGTCAGTGTTTAGTTGTACTTTTTACAGCAGACTGTATCAAGTACCTTGTGTTTTTTATGTACAAATGGTGTGGTTGTTCTACACGTAGATAAGGACATTGAGATTGTCTTGGACTTAGAAGTAAGACAATTGCTGGGTGAGTTAAATGGGCTTGACCCAAAGATTTCAGGTCTTCTAGGCTACCGAAGGGCACATAACTTATAGTCAAAAGTTGAATATAGTAATGACCAGTCGCGATTGTACAGAGTACAGTGTAGCCGATTTCAATTAACAAAAAGACCAGGCAAAAATGCAAAAGTAGAAAAACTGTTCCAGTGCTGCTGGTAAGAGGCTAATCCGACGTATTTTGTGACGAGAAATCGAATGGTGCAAACCGCGTTGCTCTCCGACCAATCCTTTTGGCTGTATTGACAATTGAATGATCATTTATGTCATAATCAAGTGCCCAGGAACGGCTCTTACTCCATGGAAACCAGGGAAATTAGCAATTATTCAACAGCTGCCGATGCCTGGCTCAATTCCGCATCTTTTGGCACCTTACTGAAGTGGGTCAGTGTTCAGTTGTACTTTTTACAGCAGACTGTATCAAGTACCTTGTGTTTTTCACGTACAAATGGTGTGGTTTTTCTACACGTAGATAAAGACATTGAGATTGTCTTGCATTTAGAAGTAAGGCAATTGCTGGGTGAGTTAAATGGGCTTGGCCCAAAGATTTGACGTCTTCTGGGCTACCGAAGGGCACATAACTTATAGTCAAAAGTTGAATATAGTAATGACCAGTCGCGATTGAACAGAGTACAGTGTAGCCGATTTCAATTAACAAAAAGACGAGGTAAAAATGCAAAAGTGGAAAAACTGTTCCAGTGCTGCTGGTAAGAGGCTAATCCGACGTATTTTGTGACGAGAAATCGAATGGTGCAAACCGCGTGTCTCTCCGACCAATACTTTTGCCTGTAGTGACAACTGAATGATCATTTATGTCATAATCACGTGCCCAGCAACGGCTCTTACTCCATGGAAACCAGGGAAATTTGCAATTTTTCAACAGCTGCCGATGCCTGGCTCAATTCCGCATCTTTTGGCACCTTACTGAAGTGGGTCAGTGTTCAGTTGTACTTTTTACAGCAGACTGTATGAAGTACCTTGTGTTTTTCACGTACAAATGGTGTGGTTTTTCTACACGTAGATAAAGACATTGAGATTGTCTTGCACTTAGAAGTAAGGCAATTGCTGGGTGAGTTAAATGGGCTTAGCCCAAAGATTTCAGGTCTTCTGGGCTACCGAAGGGCACATAACTTATAGTCAAAAGTTGAATATAGTAATGACCAGTCGCGATTGTACAGAGTACAGTGTAGCCGATTTCAATTAACAAAAACACGAAGCAAAAATGCAAAAGTGGAAAAACTGTTCCAGTGCTACTAGTAAGAGGCTAATCCGACGTATTTTGTGACGAGAAATCGAATGGTGCAATCCGCGTTGCTCTCCGACCAATACTTTTGGCTGTAGCGACAATTGAATGATCATTTATGTCATAATCACGTGCGTAGCAACGGCTCTTACTCCATGGAAACCAGGGAAATTTGCAATTTTTCAACAGCTGCCGATGCCTGGCTCAATTCCGAATCTTTTGGCACCTTACTGAAGTGGGTCAGTGTTCAGTTGTACTATTTACAACAGACTGTATCAAGTACCTTGTGTTTTTCATGTACAAATGGTCTGGTTTTTCTACACGTAGATAAAGACATTGAGATTGTCTTGGACTTAGAAGTAAGACAATTGCTGGGTGAGTTAAATGGGCTTAGCCCAAAGATTTGACGTCTTCTGGGCTACCGAAGGGCACATAACTTATAGTCAAAAGTTGAATATAGTAATGACCAGTCGCGATTGTACAGAGTACAGTGTAGCCGATTTCAATTAACAAAAAGACCAGGTAAAAATACAAAATTGGAAAAATTGTTCCATGGCTGCTGGTAAGAGACTAATCCGACGTATTTTGTGACGAGAAATCGAATGGTGCAAACCGCGTTGCTCTCCGACCAATACTTTTGACTGTAGTGACAATTGAATGATCATTTATGTCATAATCACATTCCCAGCAACGGCTCTTACTCCATGGAAACCAGAGAAATTTGCAATCTTTTAACAGCTGCCGATACCTGGCTCAATTCCGCATCTTTTGGCACCTTATTCATGTGGGTCTGTGGTCAGTTGTACTTTTTACAGCAGACTGTATCAAGTACCTTGTGGTTTTCACGTACAAATGGTGTGGTTTTTATACACGTAGATAAAGACATTGAGATTGTCTTGGACTTAGAAGTAAGACAATTGCTGGGTGAGTTAAATGGGCTTGGCCCAAAGATTTGACGTCTTCTGGGCTACCGAAGGGCACATAACTTATAGTCAAAAGTTGAATATAGTAATGACCAGTCGCGATTGTACAGAGTACAGTGTAGCCGAATTCAATTAACAAAAAGACCAGGCAAAAATGCAAAAGTGGAAAAACTGTTCCAGTGCTACTGGTAAGAGGCTAATCCGACGTATTTTGTGACGAGAAATCGAATGGTGCAAACCGCGTTGCTCTCCGACCAATACTTTTGGCTGTGGCGACAATTCAATGAATATTGATGTCATAATCACGTGCCCAGCAACGGCTCTTACTCCATGGAAACCAGGGATATTTGCAATTTTTTAACAGCTGCCGATGCCTGGCCCAATTCCGCATCTTTTGGCACCTTATAAATGTGGGTCAGTGTTTAGTTGTACTTTTTACAGCAGACTGTATCAAGTACCTTGTGTTTTTTATGTACAAATGGTCTGGTTTTTCTACACGTAGATAAAGACATTGAGATTGTCTTGGACTTAGAAGTAAGACAATTGCTGGGTGAGTTAAATGGGCTTGACCCAAAGATTTCAGGTCTTCTGGGCTACCGAAGGGCACATAACTTATAGTCAAAAGTTGAATATAGTAATGACCAGTCGCGATTGTACAGAGTACAGTGTAGCCGATTTCAATTAACAAAAAGACCAGGCAAAAATGCAAAAGTGGAAAAACTGTTCCAGTGCTGCTGGTAAGAGACTAATCCGACGTATTTTGTGACGAGAAATCGAATGGTGCAATCCGCGTTGCTCTCCGACCAATACTTTTGGCTGTAGCGACAATTGAATGATCATTTATGTCATAATCACGTGCGTAGCAACGGCTCTTACTCCATGGAAACCAGGGAAATTTGCAATTTTTTAACAGCTGCCGATGCCTGGCTCAATTCCGCATCTTTTGGCACCTTACTGAAGTGGGTCAGTGTTCAGTTGTACTATTTACAACAGACTGTATCAAGTACCTTGTGTTTTTCACGTACAAATGGTGTGGTTTTTCTACACGTAGATAAAGACATTGAGATTGTCTTGGACTTAGAAGTAAGACAATTGCTGGGTGAGTTAAATGGGCTTAGCCGAAAGATTTGACGTCTTCTGGGCTACCGAAGGGCACATAACTTATAGTCAAAAGTTGAATATAGTAATGACCAGTCGCGATTGTACAGAGTACAGTGTAGCCGATTTCAATTAACAAAAAGACGAGGTAAAAATGCAAAATTGGAAAAATTGTTCCATGGCTGCTGGTAAGAGACTAATCCGACGTATTTTGTGACGAGAAATCGAATGGTGCAAACCGCGTTGCTGTCCGACCAATACTTTTGACTGTAGTGACAATTGAATGATCATTTATGTCATAATCACATTCCCAGCAACGGCTCTTACTCCATGGAAACCAGAGAAATTTGCAATCTTTTAACAGCTGCCGATACCTGGCTCAATTCCGCATCTTTTGGCACCTTATTCATGTGGGTCTGTGGTCAGTTGTACTTTTTACAGCAGACTGTATCAAGTACCTTGTGGTTTTCACGTACAAATGGTGTGGTTTTTCTACACGTAGATAAAGACATTGAGAATATCTTGGACTTAGAAGTAAGACAATTGCTGGGTGAGTTAAATGGGCTTGGCCCAAAGATTTGACGTCTTCTGGGCTACCGAAGGGCACATAACTTATAGTCAAAAGTTGAATATAGTAATGACCAGTCGCGATTGTACAGAGTACAGTGTAGCCGATTTCAATTAACAAAAAGACCAGGCAAAAATGCAAAAGTGGAAAAACTGTTCCAGTGCTGCTGGTAAGAGGCTAATCCGACGTATTTTGTGACGAGAAATCGAATGGTGCAAACCGCGTTGCTCTCCGACCAATACTTTTGGCTGTGGCGACAATTTAATGAATATTGATGTCATAATCACGTGCCCAGCAACGGCTCTTACTCCATGGAAACCAGGGATATTTGCAATTTTTTAACAGCTGCCGATGCCTGGCCCAATTCCGCATCTTTTGGCACCTTATAAATGTGGGTCAGTGTTTAGTTGTACTTTTTACAGCAGACTGTATCAAGTACCTTGTGTTTTTTATGTACAAATGGTGTGGTTGTTCTACACGTAGATAAGGACATTGAGATTGTCTTGGACTTAGAAGTAAGACAATTGCTGGGTGAGTTAAATGGGCTTGACCCAAAGATTTCAGGTCTTCTGGGCTACCGAAGGGCACATAACTTATAGTCAAAAGTTGAATATAGTAATGACCAGTCGCGATTGTACAGAGTACAGTGTAGCCGATTTCAATTAACAAAAAGACCAGGCAAAAATGCAAAAGTAGAAAAACTGTTCCAGTGCTGCTGGTAAGAGGCTAATCCGACGTATTTTGTGACGAGAAATCGAATGGTGCAAACCGCGTTGCTCTCCGACCAATCCTTTTGGCTGTATTGACAATTGAATGATCATTTATGTCATAATCAAGTGCCCAGGAACGGCTCTTACTCCATGGAAACCAGGGAAATTAGCAATTATTCAACAGCTGCCGATGCCTGGCTCAATTCCGCATCTTTTGGCACCTTACTGAAGTGGGTCAGTGTTCAGTTGTACTTTTTACAGCAGACTGTATCAAGTACCTTGTGTTTTTCACGTACAAATGGTGTGGTTTTTCTACACGTAGATAAAGACATTGAGATTGTCTTGCATTTAGAAGTAAGGCAATTGCTGGGTGAGTTAAATGGGCTTGGCCCAAAGATTTGACGTCTTCTGGGCTACCGAAGGGCACATAACTTATAGTCAAAAGTTGAATATAGTAATGACCAGTCGCGATTGAACAGAGTACAGTGTAGCCGATTTCAATTAACAAAAAGACGAGGTAAAAATGCAAAAGTGGAAAAACTGTTCCAGTGCTGCTGGTAAGAGGCTAATCCGACGTATTTTGTGACGAGAAATCGAATGGTGCAAACCGCGTGTCTCTCCGACCAATAGTTTTGCCTGTAGTGACAACTGAATGATCATTTATGTCATAATCACGTGCCCAGCAACGGCTCTTACTCCATGGAAACCAGGGAAATTTGCAATTTTTCAACAGCTGCCGATGCCTGGCTCAATTCCGCATCTTTTGGCACCTTACTGAAGTGGGTCAGTGTTCAGTTGTACTTTTTACAGCAGACTGTATGAAGTACCTTGTGTTTTTCACGTACAAATGGTGTGGTTTTTCTACACGTAGATAAAGACATTGAGATTGTCTTGCACTTAGAAGTAAGGCAATTGCTGGGTGAGTTAAATGGGCTTAGCCCAAAGATTTCAGGTCTTCTGGGCTACCGAAGGGCACATAACTTATAGTCAAAAGTTGAATATAGTAATGACCAGTCGCGATTGTACAGAGTACAGTGTAGCCGATTTCAATTAACAAAAACACGAAGCAAAAATGCAAAAGTGGAAAAACTGTTCCAGTGCTACTAGTAAGAGGCTAATCCGACGTATTTTGTGACGAGAAATCGAATGGTGCAATCCGCGTTGCTCTCCGACCAATACTTTTGGCTGTAGCGACAATTGAATGATCATTTATGTCATAATCACGTGCGTAGCAACGGCTCTTACTCCATGGAAACCAGGGAAATTTGCAATTTTTCAACAGCTGCCGATGCCTGGCTCAATTCCGAATCTTTTGGCACCTTACTGAAGTGGGTCAGTGTTCAGTTGTACTATTTACAACAGACTGTATCAAGTACCTTGTGTTTTTCATGTACAAATGGTCTGGTTTTTCTACACGTAGATAAAGACATTGAGATTGTCTTGGACTTAGAAGTAAGACAATTGCTGGGTGAGTTAAATGGGCTTAGCCCAAAGATTTGACGTCTTCTGGGCTACCGAAGGGCACATAACTTATAGTCAAAAGTTGAATATAGTAATGACCAGTCGCGATTGTACAGAGTGCAGTGTAGCCGGTTTCAATTAACAAAAAGACCAGGCAAAAATGCAAAAGTGGAAAAACTGTTCCAGTGCTGCTGGTAAGAGGCTAATCCGACGTATTTTGTGACGACAAATCGAATGGTGCAAACCGCGTTGCTCTCCGACCAATACTTTTGGCTGTAGCGACAATTGAATGATCATTTATGTCATAATCACGTGCGTAGCAACGGCTCTTACTCCATGGAAACCAGGAAAATTTGCAATTTTTCAACAGCTGCCGATGCCTGGCTCAATTCCGAATCTTTTGGCACCTTACTGAAGTGGGTCAGTGTTCAGTTGTACTATTTACAACAGACTGTATCAAGTACCTTGTGTTTTTCATGTACAAATGGTCTGGTTTTTCTACACGTAGATAAAGACATTGAGATTGTCTTGGACTTAGAAGTAAGACAATTGCTGGGTGAGTTAAATGGGCTTAGCCCAAAGATTTGACGTCTTCTGGGCTACCGAAGGGCACATAACTTATAGTCAAAAGTTGAATATAGTAATGACCAGTCGCGATTGTACAGAGTGCAGTGTAGCCGGTTTCAATTAACAAAAAGACCAGGCAAAAATGCAAAAGTGGAAAAACTGTTCCAGTGCTGCTGGTAAGAGGCTAATCCGACGTATTTTGTGACGACAAATCGAATGGTGCAAACCGCGTTGCTCTCCGACCAAGACTTTTGCCTGTAGTGACAACTGAATGATCATTGATGTCATAATCACGTGCCCAGCAACGGCTCTTACTCCATGGAAACCAGGGAAATTTGCAATTTTTCAACAGCTGCCGATGCCTGGCTCAATTCCGCATCTTTTGGCACCTTATTCATGTGGGTCTGTGGTCAGTTGTACATTTTACAGCAGACTGTATCAAGTACCTTGTGGTTTTCACGTACAAATGGTGTGGTTTTCCTACATGTAGATAAAGACATTGAGATTGTCTAGCACTTAGAAGTAAGGCAATTGCTGGGTGAGTTAAATGGGCTTAGCCCAAAGATTTCAGGTCTTCTGGGCTACCGAAGGGCACATAACTTATAGTCAAAAGTTGAATATAGTAATGACCAGTCGCGATTGTACAGAGTACAGTTTAGCCGATTTCGATTAATAAAAAGACCAGGCAAAAATGCAAAAGTGGAAAAACTGTTCCAGTGCTGCTGGTAAGAGGCTAATCCGACGTATTTTGTGAAGAGAAATCGAATGGTGCAAACCGCGTTGCTCTCCGACCAATACTTTTGGGTGTAGCGACAGATCAATCATCATTGATGTCATAATCACGTGCCCAGCAACGGCTCTTACTCCATGGAAACCAGGGATATTTGCAATTTTTTAACAGCTGCCGATGCCTGGCCCAATTCCACATCTTTTGGCACCTTAAAAATGTGGGTCAGTGTTTAGTTGTACTTTTTACAGCAGACTGTATCAAGTACCTTGTGTTTTTTATGTATAAATGGTGTGGTTTTTCTACACGTAGATAAAGACATTGAGATTGTCTTGCACTTAGAAGTAAGGCAATTGCTGGGTGAGTTAAATGGGCTTGGCCCAAAGATTTGACGTCTTCTGGGCTACCGAAGGGCACATAACTTATAGTCAAAAGTTGAATATAGTAATGACCAGTCGCGATTGTACAGAGTACAGTGTAGCCGATTTCGATTAATAAAAAGACCAGGCAAAAATGCAAAAGTGGAAAAACTGTTCCAGTGCTGCTGGTAAGAGGCTAATCCGACGTATTTTGTGACGAGAAATCGAATGGTGCAAACCGCGTTGCTCTCCGACCAATACTTTTGGCTGTAGCGACAGATCAATGATCATTGATGTCATAATCACGTGCCCAGCAACGGCTCTTACTCCATGGAAACCAGGGATATTTGCAATTTTTCAACAGCTGCCGATGCCTGGCTCAATTCTGCATTTTTTGGCACCTTACTGAAGTGGGTCAGTGTTCAGTTGTACTTTTTACAGCAGACTGTATCAAGTACCTTGTGTTTTTCACGTACAAATGGTGTGGTTTTTCTACACGTAGATAAAGACATTAAGATTGTCTTGCACTTAGAAGTAAGGCAATTGCTGGGTGAGTTAAATCGGCTTAGCCGAAAGATTTGACGTCTTCTGGGCTACCGAAGGGCACATAACTTATAGTCAAAAGTTGAATATAGTAATGACCAGTCGCGATTGTACAGAGTACAGTTTAGCCGATTTCAATTAACAAAAAGACGAAGCAAAAATGCAAAAGTGGAAAAACTGTTCCAGTGCTACTAGTAAGAGGCTAATCCGACGTATTTTGTGACGACAAATCGAATGGTGCAAACCGCGTTGCTCTCCGACCAATACTTTTGGCTGTAGCGACAGATCAATGATCATTGATGTCATAATCACGTGCCCAGCAACGGCTCTTACTCCATGGAAACCAGGGATATTTGCAATTTTTTAACAGCTGCCGATGCCTGGCCCAATTCCACATCTTTTGGCACCTTAAAAATGTGGGTCAGTGTTTAGTTGTACTTTTTACAGCAGACTGTATCAAGTACCTTGTGTTTTTTATGTATAAATAGTGTGGTTTTTCTACACGTAGATAAAGACATTGAGATTGTCTTGCACTTAGAAGTAAGGCAATTGCTGGGTGAGTTAAATGGGCTTGGCCCAAAGATTTGACGTCTTCTGGGCTACCGAAGGGCACATAACTTATAGTCAAAAGTTGAATATAGTAATGACCAGTCGCGATTGTACAGAGTACAGTGTAGCCGATTTCGATTAATAAAAAGACCAGGCAAAAATGCAAAAGTGGAAAAACTGTTCCAGTGCTGCTGGTAAGAGGCTAATCCGACGTATTTTGTGACGAGAAATCGAATGGTGCAAACCGCGTTGCTCTCCGACCAATACTTTTGGCTGTAGCGACAGATCAATGATCATTGATGTCATAATCACGTGCCCAGCAACGGCTCTTACTCCATGGAAACCAGGGATATTTGCAATTTTTCAACAGCTGCCGATGCCTGGCTCAATTCTGCATTTTTTGGCACCTTACTGAAGTGGGTCAGTGTTCAGTTGTACTTTTTACAGCAGACTGTATCAAGTACCTTGTGTTTTTCACGTACAAATGGTGTGGTTTTTCTACACGTAGATAAAGACATTAAGATTGTCTTGCACTTAGAAGTAAGGCAATTGCTGGGTGAGTTAAATGGGCTTAGCCGAAAGATTTGACGTCTTCTGGGCTACCGAAGGGCACATAACTTATAGTCAAAAGTTGAATATAGTAATGACCAGTCGCGATTGTACAGAGTACAGTTTAGCCGATTTCAATTAACAAAAAGACGAAGCAAAAATGCAAAAGTGGAAAAACTGTTCCAGTGCTACTAGTAAGAGGCTAATCCGACGTATTTTGTGACGACAAATCGAATGGTGCAAACCGCGTTGCTCTCCGACCAATACTTTTGGCTGTAGCGACAGATCAATGATCATTGATGTCATAATCACGTGCCCAGCAACGGCTCTTACTCCATGGAAACCAGGGATATTTGCAATTTTTTAACAGCTGCCGATGCCTGGCCCAATTCTACATCTTTTGGCACCTTATAAATGTGGGTCAGTGTTTAGTTGTACTTTTTACAGCAGACTGTATCAAGTACCTTGTGTTATTTATGAAAAATGGTGTGGTTTTTCTACACGTAGATAAAGACATTGAGATTGTCTTGCACTTAGAAGTAAGGCAATTGCTGGGTGAGTTAAATGGGCTTAGCCGAAAGATTTGACGTCTTCTGGGCTACCGAAGGGTACATAACTTATAGTCAAAAGTCGAATATAGTAATGACCAGTCGCGATTGTACAGAGTACAGTGTAGCCGATTTCAATTAACAAAAAGACCAGGTAAAAATGCAAAAGTGGAAAAACTGTTCCAGTGCTGCTGGTAAGAGGCTAATCCGACGTATTTTGTGACGAGAAATCGAATGGTGCAAACCGCGTTGCTCTCCGACCAATACTTTTGCCTGTAGTGACAATTGAATGATCATTTATGTCATAATCACGTGCCCAGCAACGGCTCTTACTCCATGGAAACCAGGGAAATTTGCAATTTTTCAACAGCTGCCGATGCCTGTCTTAATTCCGCATCCTTTGGCACCTTACTGAAGTGGGTCAGTGTTCAGTTGTACTTTTTACAGCAGACTGTATCAAGTACCTTGTGGTTTTCACGTACAAATGGTGTGGTTTTTCTACACGTAGATAAAGACATTGAGATTGTCTTGCACTTAGAAGTAAGGCAATTGCTGGGTGAGTTAAATGGGCTTGGCCCAAAGATTTGACGTCTTCTGGGCTACCGAAGGGCACATAACTTATAGTCAAAAGTTGAATATAGTAATGACCAGTCGCGATTGTACAGAGTACAGTGTAGCCGATTTCAATAAACAAAAAGACCAGGTAAAAATGCAAAAGTGGAAAAACTGATCCAGTGCTGCTGGTAAGAGGCTAATCCGACGTATTTTGTGACGAGAAATCGAATGGTGCAAACCGCGTTGCTCTCCGACCAATACTTTTGCCTGTAGTGACAATTGAATGATCATTGATGTCATAATCACGTGCCCAGCAACGGCTCTTACTCCATGGAAACCAGGGAAATTTGCAATTTTTCAACAGCTGCCGATGCCTGGCTCAATTCCGCATCTTTTGGCACCTTACTGAAGTGGGTCAGTGTTCAGTTGTACTTTTTACAGCAGACTGTATCAAGTACCTTGTGGTTTTCACGTACAAATGGTGTGGTTTTTTCTACACGTAGATAGAGACATTGAGATTGTCTTGCACTTAGAAGTAAGGCAATTGCTGGGTGAGTTAAATGGGCTTGGCCCAAAGATTTGACGTCTTCTGGGCTACCGAAGGGCACATAACTTATAGTCAAAAGTTGAATATAGTAATGACCAGTCGCGATTGTACAGAGTACAGTGTAGCCGATTTCAATAAACAAAAAGACCAGGTAAAAATGCAAAAGTGGAAAAACTGATCCAGTGCTGCTGGTAAGAGGCTAATCCGACGTATTTTGTGACGAGAAATCGAATGGTGCTAACCGCGTTGCTCTCCGACCAATACTTTTGCCTGTAGTGACAATTGAATGATCATTTATGTCATAATCACGTGCCCAGCAACGGCTCTTACTCCA
Organism: Liolophura sinensis; assembly: GCF_032854445.1. Classification (NCBI taxonomy): domain Eukaryota; kingdom Metazoa; phylum Mollusca; class Polyplacophora; order Chitonida; family Chitonidae; genus Liolophura; species Liolophura sinensis. Next base: position 45,677 of record NW_027018020.1, on the reverse strand, counting down.
TGGAAACCAGGGATATTTGCAATTTTTTAACAGCTGCCGATGCCTGGCGCAATTCCGCATCTTTTGGCACCTTATAAATGTGGGTCAGTGTTTAGTTGTACTTTTTACAGCAGACTGTATCAAGTACCTTGTATTTTTTATGTACAAATGGTCTGGTTTTTCTACACTTAGATAAAGACATTGAGATTGTCTTGGACTTAGAAGTAAGACAATTGCTGGGTGAGTTAAATGGGCTTGGCCCAAAGATTTCAGGTCTTCTGAGCTACCGAAGGGCACATAACTTATAGTCAAAAGTCGAATATAGTAATGACCAGTCGCGATTGTACAGAGTACAGTGTAGCCGGTTTCAATTAACAAAAAGACCAGGCAAAAACGCAAAAGTGGAAAAACTGTTCCAGTGCTACTAGTAAGAGGCTAATCCGACGTATTTTGTGACGAGAAATCGAATGGTGCAATCCGCGTTGCTCTCCGACCAATACTTTTGGCTGTAGCGACAATTGAATGATCATTTATGTCATAATCACGTGCGTAGCAACGGCTCTTACTCCATGGAAACCAGGGAAATTTGCAATTTTTCAACAGCTGCCGATGCCTGGCTCAATTCCGAATCTTTTGGCACCTTACTGAAGTGGGTCAGTGTTCAGTTGTACTATTTACAACAGACTGTATCAAGTACCTTGTGTTTTTCATGTACAAATGGTGTGGTTTTTCTACACGTAGATAAAGACATTGAGATTGTCTTGCACTTAGAAGTAAGACAATTGCTGGGTGAGTTAAATGGGCTTGGCCGAAAGATTTGACGTCTTCTGGGCTACCGAAGGGCACATAACTTATAGTCAAAAGTTGAATATAGTAATGACCAGTCGCGATTGTACAGAGTACAGTGTAGCCGATTTCAATTAACAAAAAGACCAGGTAAAAATACAAAATTGGAAAAATTGTTCCATGGCTGCTGGTAAGAGACTAATCCGACGTATTTTGTGACGAGAAATCGAATGGTGCAAACCGCGTTGCTCTCCGACCAATACTTTTGACTGTAGTGACAATTGAATGATCATTTATGTCATAATCACATTCACAGCAACGGCTCTTACTCCATGGAAACCAGAGAAATTTGCAATCTTTTAACAGCTGCCGATACCTGGCTCAATTCCGCATCTTTTGGCACCTTATTCATGTGGGTCTGTGGTCAGTTGTACTTTTTACAGCAGACTGTATCAAGTACCTTGTGTTTTTCATGTACAAATGGTGTGGTTTTTCTACACGTAGATAAAGACATTGAGATTGTCTTGCACTTAGAAGTAAGACAATTGCTGGGTGAGTTAAATGGGCTTAGCCGAAAGATTTGACGTCTTCTGGGCTACCGAAGGGCACATAACTTATAGTCAAAAGTTGAATATAGTAATGACCAGTCGCGATTGTACAGAGTACTGTGTAGCCGATTTCAATTAACAAAAAGACCAGGTAAAAATGCAAAATTGGAAAAATTGTTCCATGGCTGCTGGTAAGAGGACTAATCCGACGTATTTTGTGACGAGAAATCGAATGGTGCAAACCGCGTTGCTCTCCGACCAATACTTTTGACTGTAGTGACAATTGAATGATCATTTATGTCATAATCACATTCACAGCAACGGCTCTTACTCCATGGAAACCAGAGAAATTTGCAATCTTTTAACAGCTGCCGATACCTGGCTCAATTCCGCATCTTTTGGCACCTTATTCATGTGGGTCTGTGGTCAGTTGTACTTTTTACAGCAGACTGTATCAAGTACCTTGTGGTTTTCACGTACAAATGGTGTGGTTTTTCTACACGTAGATAAAGACATTGAGAATGTCTTGGACTTAGAAGTAAGACAATTGCTGGGTGAGTTAAATGGGCTGGGCCCAAAGATTTGACGTCTTCTGGGCTACCGAAGGGCACATAACTTATAGTCAAAAGTTGAATATAGTAATGACCAGTCGCGATTGTACAGAGTACAGTGTAGCCGATTTCAATTAACAAAAAGACCAGGCAAAAATGCAAAAGTGGAAAAAACTGTTCCAGTGCTGCTGGTAAGAGGCTAATCCGACGTATTTTGTGACGAGAAATCGAATGGTGCAAACCGCGTTGCTCTCCGACCAATACTTTTGCCTGTAGCGACAATTGAATGATCATTTATGTCATAATCACGTGCCCAGCAACGGCTCTTACTCCATGGAAACCAGGGAAATTAGCAATTATTCAACAGCTGCCGATGCCTGGCTCAATTCCGCATCTTTTGGCACCTTATTCATGTGGGTCTGTGGTCAGTTGTACATTTTACAGCAGACTGTATCAAGTACCTTGTGGTTTTCACGTACAAATGGTGTGGTTTTCCTACATGTAGATAAAGACATTGAGATTGTCTAGCACTTAGAAGTAAGGCAATTGCTGGGTGAGTTAAATGGGCTTAGCCCAAAGATTTCAGGTCTTCTGGGCTACCGAAGGGCACATAACTTATAGTCAAAAGTTGAATATAGTAATGACCAGTCGCGATTGTACAGAGTACAGTTTAGCCGATTTCGATTAATAAAAAGACCAGGCAAAAATGCAAAAGTGGAAAAACTGTTCCAGTGCTGCTGGTAAGAGGCTAATCCGACGTATTTTGTGACGAGAAATCGAATGGTGCAAACCGCGTTGCTCTCCGACCAATACTTTTGGCTGTAGCGACAGATCAATGATCATTGATTTCATAGTCACGTGCCCAGCAACGGCTCTTACTCCATGGAAACCAGGGAAATCTGCAATTTTTTAACAGCTGCCGATGCCTGGCCCAATTCCACATCTTTTGGCACCTTATAAATGTGGGTCAGTGTTTAGTTGTACTTTTTACAGCAGACTGTATCAAGTACCTTGTGTTTTTTATGTACAAATGGTCTGGTTTTTCTACACTTAGATAAAGACATTGAGATTGTCTTGAACTTAGAAGTAAGACAAGTGCTGGGTGAGTTAAATGGGCTTGGCCCAAAGATTTCAGGTCTTCTGGGCTACCGAAGGGCACATAACTTATAGTCAAAAGTCGAATATAGTAATGACCAGTCGCGATTGTACAGAGTACAGTGTAGCCGGTTTCAATTAACAAAAAGACCAGGCAAAAATGCAAAAGTGGAAAAACTGTTCCAGTGCTACTCGTAAGAGACTAATCCGACTTATTTTGTGACGAGAAATCGAATGGTGCAATCCGCGTTGCTCTCCGACCAATACTTTTGGCTGTAGCGACAATTGAATGATCATTTATGTCATAATCACGTGCGTAGCAACGGCTCTTACTCCATGGAAACCAGGGAAATTTGCAATTTTTCAACAGCTGCCGATGCCTGGCTCAATTCCGCATCTTTTGGCACCTTACTGAAGTGGGTCAGTGTTCAGTTGTACTATTTACAACAGACTGTATCAAGTACCTTGTGTTTTTCACGTACAAATGGTGTGGTTTTTCTACACGTAGATAAAGACATTGAGATTGTCTTGGACTTAGAAGTAAGACAATTGCTGGGTGAGTTAAATGGGCTTAGCCGAAAGATTTGACGTCTTCTGGGCTACCGAAGGGCACATAACTTATAGTCAAAAGTTGAATATAGTAATGACCAGTCGCGATTGTACAGAGTACAGTGTAGCCGATTTCAATTAACAAAAAGACCAGGTAAAAATGCAAAATTGGAAAAATTGTTCCATGGCTGCTGTAAGAGACTAAATCCGACGTATTTTGTGACGAGAAATCGAATGGTGCAAACCGCGTTGCTGTCCGACAATACTTTTGACTGTAGTGACAATTGAATGATCATTTATGTCATAATCACATTCCCAGCAACGGCTCTTACTCCATGGAAACCAGAGAAATTTGCAATCTTTTAACAGCTGCCGATACCTTGCTCAATTCCGCATCTTTTGGCACCTTATTCATGTGGGTCTGTGGTCAGTTGTACTTTTTACAGCAGACTGTATCAAGTACCTTGTGGTTTTCACGTACAAATGGTGTGGTTTTTCTACACGTAGATAAAGACATTGAGAATATCTTGGACTTAGAAGTAAGACAATTGCTGGGTGAGTTAAATGGGCTTGGCCCAAAGATTTGACGTCTTCTGGCTACCGAAGGGCACATAACTTATAGTCAAAAGTTGAATATAGTAATGACCAGTCGCGATTGTACAGAGTACAGTGTAGCCGATTTCAATTAACAAAAAGACCAGGCAAAATGCAAAAGTGGAAAAACTGTTCCAGTGCTGCTGGTAAGAGGCTAATCCGACGTATTTTGTGACGAGAAATCGAATGGTGCAAACCGCGTTGCTCTCCGACCAACACTTTTGGCTGTGGCAACAATTTAATGAATATTGATGTCATAATCACGTGCCCAGCAACGGCTCTTACTCCATGGAAACCAGGGATATTTGCAATTTTTTAACAGCTGCCGATGCCTGGCCCAATTCCGCATCTTTTGGCACCTTATAAATGTGGGTCAGTGTTTAGTTGTACTTTTTACAGCAGACTGTATCAAGTACCTTGTGTTTTTTATGTACAAATGGTGTGGTTGTTCTACACGTAGATAAGGACATTGAGATTGTCTTGGACTTAGAAGTAAGACAATTGCTGGGTGAGTTAAATAGGCTTGACCCAAAGATTTCAGGTCTTCTGGGCTACCGAAGGGCACATAACTTATAGTCAAAAGTTGAATATAGTAATGACCAGTCGCGATTGTACAGAGTACAGTGTAGCCGATTTCAATTAACAAAAAGACCAGGCAAAAATGCAAAAGTAGAAAAACTGTTCCAGTGCTGCTGGTAAGAGGCTAATCCGACGTATTTTGTGACGAGAAATCGAATGGTGCAAACCGCGTTGCTCTCCGACCAATCCTTTTGGCTGTATTGACAATTGAATGATCATTTATGTCATAATCAAGTGCCCAGCAACGGCTCTTACTCCATGGAAACCAGGGAAATTAGCAATTATTCAACAGCTGCCGATGCCTGGCTCAATTCCGCATCTTTTGGCACCTTACTGAAGTGGGTCAGTGTTCAGTTGTACTTTTTACAGCAGACTGTATCAAGTACCTTGTGTTTTTCACGTACAAATGGTGTGGTTTTTCTACACGTAGATAAAGACATTGAGATTGTCTTGCATTTAGAAGTAAGGCAATTGCTGGGTGAGTTAAATGGGCTTGGCCCAAAGATTTGACGTCTTCTGGGCTACCGAAGGGCACATAACTTATAGTCAAAAGTTGAATATAGTAATGACCAGTCGCGATTGAACAGAGTACAGTGTAGCCGATTTCAATTAACAAAAAGACGAGGTAAAAATGCAAAAGTGGAAAAACTGTTCCAGTGCTGCTGGTAAGAGGCTAATCCGACGTATTTTGTGACGAGAAATCGAATGGTGCAAACCGCGTGTCTCTCCGACCAATACTTTTGCCTGTAGTGACAACTGAATGATCATTTATGTCATAATCACGTGCCCAGCAACGGCTCTTACTCCATGGAAACCAGGGAAATTTGCAATTTTTCAACAGCTGCCGATGCCTGGCTCAATTCCGCATCTTTTGGCACCTTACTGAAGTGGGTCAGTGTTCAGTTGTACTTTTTACAGCAGACTGTATGAAGTACCTTGTGTTTTTCACGTACAAATGGTGTGGTTTTTCTACACGTAGATAAAGACATTGAGATTGTCTTGCACTTAGAAGTAAGGCAATTGCTGGGTGAGTTAAATGGGCTTAGCCCAAAGATTTCAGGTCTTCTGGGCTACCGAAGGGCACATAACTTATAGTCAAAAGTTGAATATAGTAATGACCAGTCGCGATTGTACAGAGTACAGTGTAGCCGATTTCAATTAACAAAAACACGAAGCAAAAATGCAAAAGTGGAAAAACTGTTCCAGTGCTACTAGTAAGAGGCTAATCCGACGTATTTTGTGACGAGAAATCGAATGGTGCAATCCGCGTTGCTCTCCGACCAATACTTTTGGCTGTAGCGACAATTGAATGATCATTTATGTCATAATCACGTGCGTAGCAACGGCTCTTACTCCATGGAAACCAGGGAAATTTGCAATTTTTCAACAGCTGCCGATGCCTGGCTCAATTCGAATCTTTTGGCACCTTACTGAAGTGGGTCAGTGTTCAGTTGTACTATTTACAACAGACTGTATCAAGTACCTTGTGTTTTTCATGTACAAATGGTCTGGTTTTTCTACACGTAGATAAAGACATTGAGATTGTCTTGGACTTAGAAGTAAGACAATTGCTGGGTGAGTTAAATGGGCTTAGCCCAAAGATTTGACGTCTTCTGGGCTACCGAAGGGCACATAACTTATAGTCAAAAGTTGAATATAGTAATGACCAGTCGCGATTGTACAGAGTACAGTGTAGCCGATTTCAATTAACAAAAAGACCAGGTAAAAATACAAAATTGGAAAAATTGTTCCATGGCTGCTGGTAAGAGACTAATCCGACGTATTTTGTGACGAGAAATCGAATGGTGCAAACCGCGTTGCTCTCCGACCAATACTTTTGACTGTAGTGACAATTGAATGATCATTTATGTCATAATCACATTCCCAGCAACGGCTCTTACTCCATGGAAACCAGAGAAATTTGCAATCTTTTAACAGCTGCCGATACCTGGCTCAATTCCGCATCTTTTGGCACCTTATTCATGTGGGTCTGTGGTCAGTTGTACTTTTTACAGCAGACTGTATCAAGTACCTTGTGGTTTTCACGTACAAATGGTGTGGTTTTTATACACGTAGATAAAGACATTGAGATTGTCTTGGACTTAGAAGTAAGACAATTGCTGGGTGAGTTAAATGGGCTTGGCCCAAAGATTTGACGTCTTCTGGGCTACCGAAGGGCACATAACTTATAGTCAAAAGTTGAATATAGTAATGACCAGTCGCGATTGTACAGAGTACAGTGTAGCCGAATTCAATTAACAAAAAGACCAGGCAAAAATGCAAAAGTGGAAAAACTGTTCCAGTGCTACTGGTAAGAGGCTAATCCGACGTATTTTGTGACGACAAATCGAATGGTGCAAACCGCGTTGCTCTCCGACCAATACTTTTGGCTGTGGCGACAATTCAATGAATATTGATGTCATAATCACGTGCCCAGCAACGGCTCTTACTCCATGGAAACCAGGGATATTTGCAATTTTTTAACAGCTGCCGATGCCTGGCCCAATTCCGCATCTTTTGGCACCTTATAAATGTGGGTCAGTGTTTAGTTGTACTTTTTACAGCAGACTGTATCAAGTACCTTGTGTTTTTTATGTACAAATGGTCTGGTTTTTCTACACGTAGATAAAGACATTGAGATTGTCTTGGACTTAGAAGTAAGGCAATTGCTGGGTGAGTTAAATGGGCTTGACCCAAAGATTTCAGGTCTTCTGGGCTACCGAAGGGCACATAACTTATAGTCAAAAGTTGAATATAGTAATGACCAGTCGCGATTGTACAGAGTACAGTGTAGCCGATTTCAATTAACAAAAAGACCAGGCAAAAATGCAAAAGTGGAAAAACTGTTCCAGTGCTGCTGGTAAGAGACTAATCCGACGTATTTTGTGACGAGAAATCGAATGGTGCAATCCGCGTTGCTCTCCGACCAATACTTTTGGCTGTAGCGACAATTGAATGATCATTTATGTCATAATCACGTGCGTAGCAACGGCTCTTACTCCATGGAAACCAGGGAAATTTGCAATTTTTCAACAGCTGCCGATGCCTGGCTCAATTCCGCATCTTTTGGCACCTTACTGAAGTGGGTCAGTGTTCAGTTGTACTATTTACAACAGACTGTATCAAGTACCTTGTGTTTTTCACGTACAAATGGTGTGGTTTTTCTACACGTAGATAAAGACATTGAGATTGTCTTGGACTTAGAAGTAAGACAATTGCTGGGTGAGTTAAATGGGCTTAGCCGAAAGATTTGACGTCTTCTGGGCTACCGAAGGGCACATAACTTATAGTCAAAAGTTGAATATAGTAATGACCAGTCGCGATTGTACAGAGTACAGTGTAGCCGATTTCAATTAACAAAAAGACCAGGTAAAAATGCAAAATTGGAAAAATTGTTCCATGGCTGCTGGTAAGAGACTAATCCGACGTATTTTGTGACGAGAAATCGAATGGTGCAAACCGCGTTGCTGTCCGACCAATACTTTTGACTGTAGTGACAATTGAATGATCATTTATGTCATAATCACATTCCCAGCAACGGCTCTTACTCCATGGAAACCAGAGAAATTTGCAATCTTTTAACAGCTGCCGATACCTGGCTCAATTCCGCATCTTTTGGCACCTTATTCATGTGGGTCTGTGGTCAGTTGTACTTTTTACAGCAGACTGTATCAAGTACCTTGTGGTTTTCACGTACAAATGGTGTGGTTTTTCTACACGTAGATAAAGACATTGAGAATATCTTGGACTTAGAAGTAAGACAATTGCTGGGTGAGTTAAATGGGCTTGGCCCAAAGATTTGACGTCTTCTGGGCTACCGAAGGGCACATAACTTATAGTCAAAAGTTGAATATAGTAATGACCAGTCGCGATTGTACAGAGTACAGTGTAGCCGATTTCAATTAACAAAAAGACCAGGCAAAAATGCAAAAGTGGAAAAACTGTTCCAGTGCTGCTGGTAAGAGGCTAATCCGACGTATTTTGTGACGAGAAATCGAATGGTGCAAACCGCGTTGCTCTCCGACCAACACTTTTGGCTGTGGCGACAATTTAATGAATATTGATGTCATAATCACGTGCCCAGCAACGGCTCTTACTCCATGGAAACCAGGGATATTTGCAATTTTTTAACAGCTGCCGATGCCTGGCCCAATTCCGCATCTTTTGGCACCTTATAAATGTGGGTCAGTGTTTAGTTGTACTTTTTACAGCAGACTGTATCAAGTACCTTGTGTTTTTTATGTACAAATGGTGTGGTTGTTCTACACGTAGATAAGGACATTGAGATTGTCTTGGACTTAGAAGTAAGACAATTGCTGGGTGAGTTAAATGGGCTTGACCCAAAGATTTCAGGTCTTCTGGGCTACCGAAGGGCACATAACTTATAGTCAAAAGTTGAATATAGTAATGACCAGTCGCGATTGTACAGAGTACAGTGTAGCCGATTTCAATTAACAAAAAGACCAGGCAAAAATGCAAAAGTAGAAAAACTGTTCCAGTGCTGCTGGTAAGAGGCTAATCCGACGTATTTTGTGACGAGAAATCGAATGGTGCAAACCGCGTTGCTCTCCGACCAATCCTTTTGGCTGTATTGACAATTGAATGATCATTTATGTCATAATCAAGTGCCCAGGAACGGCTCTTACTCCATGGAAACCAGGGAAATTAGCAATTATTCAACAGCTGCCGATGCCTGGCTCAATTCCGCATCTTTTGGCACCTTACTGAAGTGGGTCAGTGTTCAGTTGTACTTTTTACAGCAGACTGTATCAAGTACCTTGTGTTTTTCACGTACAAATGGTGTGGTTTTTCTACACGTAGATAAAGACATTGAGATTGTCTTGCATTTAGAAGTAAGGCAATTGCTGGGTGAGTTAAATGGGCTTGGCCCAAAGATTTGACGTCTTCTGGGCTACCGAAGGGCACATAACTTATAGTCAAAAGTTGAATATAGTAATGACCAGTCGCGATTGAACAGAGTACAGTGTAGCCGATTTCAATTAACAAAAAGACGAGGTAAAAATGCAAAAGTGGAAAAACTGTTCCAGTGCTGCTGGTAAGAGGCTAATCCGACGTATTTTGTGACGAGAAATCGAATGGTGCAAACCGCGTGTCTCTCCGACCAATACTTTTGCCTGTAGTGACAACTGAATGATCATTTATGTCATAATCACGTGCCCAGCAACGGCTCTTACTCCATGGAAACCAGGGAAATTTGCAATTTTTCAACAGCTGCCGATGCCTGGCTCAATTCCGCATCTTTTGGCACCTTACTGAAGTGGGTCAGTGTTCAGTTGTACTTTTTACAGCAGACTGTATGAAGTACCTTGTGTTTTTCACGTACAAATGGTGTGGTTTTTCTACACGTAGATAAAGACATTGAGATTGTCTTGCACTTAGAAGTAAGGCAATTGCTGGGTGAGTTAAATGGGCTTAGCCCAAAGATTTCAGGTCTTCTGGGCTACCGAAGGGCACATAACTTATAGTCAAAAGTTGAATATAGTAATGACCAGTCGCGATTGTACAGAGTACAGTGTAGCCGATTTCAATTAACAAAAACACGAAGCAAAAATGCAAAAGTGGAAAAACTGTTCCAGTGCTACTAGTAAGAGGCTAATCCGACGTATTTTGTGACGAGAAATCGAATGGTGCAATCCGCGTTGCTCTCCGACCAATACTTTTGGCTGTAGCGACAATTGAATGATCATTTATGTCATAATCACGTGCGTAGCAACGGCTCTTACTCCATGGAAACCAGGGAAATTTGCAATTTTTCAACAGCTGCCGATGCCTGGCTCAATTCCGAATCTTTTGGCACCTTACTGAAGTGGGTCAGTGTTCAGTTGTACTATTTACAACAGACTGTATCAAGTACCTTGTGTTTTTCATGTACAAATGGTCTGGTTTTTCTACACGTAGATAAAGACATTGAGATTGTCTTGGACTTAGAAGTAAGACAATTGCTGGGTGAGTTAAATGGGCTTAGCCCAAAGATTTGACGTCTTCTGGGCTACCGAAGGGCACATAACTTATAGTCAAAAGTTGAATATAGTAATGACCAGTCGCGATTGTACAGAGTACAGTGTAGCCGATTTCAATTAACAAAAAGACCAGGTAAAAATACAAAATTGGAAAAATTGTTCCATGGCTGCTGGTAAGAGACTAATCCGACGTATTTTGTGACGAGAAATCGAATGGTGCAAACCGCGTTGCTCTCCGACCAATACTTTTGACTGTAGTGACAATTGAATGATCATTTATGTCATAATAACATTCCCAGCAACGGCTCTTACTCCATGGAAACCAGAGAAATTTGCAATCTTTTAACAGCTGCCGATACCTGGCTCAATTCCGCATCTTTTGGCACCTTATTCATGTGGGTCTGTGGTCAGTTGTACTTTTTACAGCAGACTGTATCAAGTACCTTGTGGTTTTCACGTACAAATGGTGTGGTTTTTATACACGTAGATAAAGACATTGAGATTGTCTTGGACTTAGAAGTAAGACAATTGCTGGGTGAGTTAAATGGGCTTGGCCCAAAGATTTGACGTCTTCTGGGCTACCGAAGGGCACATAACTTATAGTCAAAAGTTGAATATAGTAATGACCAGTCGCGATTGTACAGAGTACAGTGTAGCCGAATTCAATTAACAAAAAGACCAGGCAAAAATGCAAAAGTGGAAAAACTGTTCCAGTGCTACTGGTAAGAGGCTAATCCGACGTATTTTGTGACGAGAAATCGAATGGTGCAAACCGCGTTGCTCTCCGACCAATACTTTTGGCTGTAGCGACAATTCAATGAATATTGATGTCATAATCACGTGCCCAGCAACGGCTCTTACTCCATGGAAACCAGGGATATTTGCAATTTTTTAACAGCTGCCGATGCCTGGCCCAATTCCGCATCTTTTGGCACCTTATAAATGTGGGTCAGTGTTTAGTTGTACTTTTTACAGCAGACTGTATCAAGTACCTTGTGTTTTTTATGTACAAATGGTCTGGTTTTTCTACACGTAGATAAAGACATTGAGATTGTCTTGGACTTAGAAGTAAGACAATTGCTGGGTGAGTTAAATGGGCTTGACCCAAAGATTTCAGGTCTTCTGGGCTACCGAAGGGCACATAACTTATAGTCAAAAGTTGAATATAGTAATGACCAGTCGCGATTGTACAGAGTACAGTGTAGCCGATTTCAATTAACAAAAAGACCAGGCAAAAATGCAAAAGTGGAAAAACTGTTCCAGTGCTGCTGGTAAGAGACTAATCCGACGTATTTTGTGACGAGAAATCGAATGGTGCAATCCGCGTTGCTCTCCGACCAATACTTTTGGCTGTAGCGACAATTGAATGATCATTTATGTCATAATCACGTGCGTAGCAACGGCTCTTACTCCATGGAAACCAGGGAAATTTGCAATTTTTCAACAGCTGCCGATGCCTGGCTCAATTCCGCATCTTTTGGCACCTTACTGAAGTGGGTCAGTGTTCAGTTGTACTATTTACAACAGACTGTATCAAGTACCTTGTGTTTTTCACGTACAAATGGTGTGGTTTTTCTACACGTAGATAAAGACATTGAGATTGTCTTGGACTTAGAAGTAAGACAATTGCTGGGTGAGTTAAATGGGCTTAGCCGAAAGATTTGACGTCTTCTGGGCTACCGAAGGGCACATAACTTATAGTCAAAAGTTGAATATAGTAATGACCAGTCGCGATTGTACAGAGTACAGTGTAGCCGATTTCAATTAACAAAAAGACCAGGTAAAAATACAAAATTGGAAAAATTGTTCCATGGCTGCTGGTAAGAGACTAATCCGACGTATTTTGTGACGAGAAATCGAATGGTGCAAACCGCGTTGCTCTCCGACCAATACTTTTGACTGTAGTGACAATTGAATGATCATTTATGTCATAATAACATTCCCAGCAACGGCTCTTACTCCATGGAAACCAGAGAAATTTGCAATCTTTTAACAGCTGCCGATACCTGGCTCAATTCCGCATCTTTTGGCACCTTATTCATGTGGGTCTGTGGTCAGTTGTACTTTTTACAGCAGACTGTATCAAGTACCTTGTGGTTTTCACGTACAAATGGTGTGGTTTTTATACACGTAGATAAAGACATTGAGATTGTCTTGGACTTAGAAGTAAGACAATTGCTGGGTGAGTTAAATGGGCTTGGCCCAAAGATTTGACGTCTTCTGGGCTACCGAAGGGCACATAACTTATAGTCAAAAGTTGAATATAGTAATGACCAGTCGCGATTGTACAGAGTACAGTGTAGCCGAATTCAATTAACAAAAAGACCAGGCAAAAATGCAAAAGTGGAAAAACTGTTCCAGTGCTACTGGTAAGAGGCTAATCCGACGTATTTTGTGACGAGAAATCGAATGGTGCAAACCGCGTTGCTCTCCGACCAATACTTTTGGCTGTAGCGACAATTCAATGAATATTGATGTCATAATCACGTGCCCAGCAACGGCTCTTACTCCATGGAAACCAGGGATATTTGCAATTTTTTAACAGCTGCCGATGCCTGGCCCAATTCCGCATCTTTTGGCACCTTATAAATGTGGGTCAGTGTTTAGTTGTACTTTTTACAGCAGACTGTATCAAGTACCTTGTGTTTTTTATGTACAAATGGTCTGGTTTTTCTACACGTAGATAAAGACATTGAGATTGTCTTGGACTTAGAAGTAAGACAATTGCTGGGTGAGTTAAATGGGCTTGACCCAAAGATTTCAGGTCTTCTGGGCTACCGAAGGGCACATAACTTATAGTCAAAAGTTGAATATAGTAATGACCAGTCGCGATTGTACAGAGTACAGTGTAGCCGATTTCAATTAACAAAAAGACCAGGCAAAAATGCAAAAGTGGAAAAACTGTTCCAGTGCTGCTGGTAAGAGACTAATCCGACGTATTTTGTGACGAGAAATCGAATGGTGCAATCCGCGTTGCTCTCCGACCAATACTTTTGGCTGTAGCGACAATTGAATGATCATTTATGTCATAATCACGTGCGTAGCAACGGCTCTTACTCCATGGAAACCAGGGAAATTTGCAATTTTTCAACAGCTGCCGATGCCTGGCTCAATTCCGCATCTTTTGGCACCTTACTGAAGTGGGTCAGTGTTCAGTTGTACTATTTACAACAGACTGTATCAAGTACCTTGTGTTTTTCACGTACAAATGGTGTGGTTTTTCTACACGTAGATAAAGACATTGAGATTGTCTTGGACTTAGAAGTAAGACAATTGCTGGGTGAGTTAAATGGGCTTAGCCGAAAGATTTCAGGTCTTCTGGGCTACCGAAGGGCACATAACTTATAGTCAAAAGTTGAATATAGTAATGACCAGTCGCGATTGTACAGAGTACAGTGTAGCCGATTTCAATTAACAAAAAGACCAGGTAAAAATGCAAAATTGGAAAAATTGTTCCATGGCTGCTGGTAAGAGACTAATCCGACGTATTTTGTGACGAGAAATCGAATGGTGCAAACCGCGTTGCTGTCCGACCAATACTTTTGACTGTAGTGACAATTGAATGATCATTTATGTCATAATCACATTCCCAGCAACGGCTCTTACTCCATGGAAACCAGAGAAATTTGCAATCTTTTAACAGCTGCCGATACCTGGCTCAATTCCGCATCTTTTGGCACCTTATTCATGTGGGTCTGTGGTCAGTTGTACTTTTTACAGCAGACTGTATCAAGTACCTTGTGGTTTTCACGTACAAATGGTGTGGTTTTTCTACACGTAGATAAAGACATTGAGAATATCTTGGACTTAGAAGTAAGACAATTGCTGGGTGAGTTAAATGGGCTTGGCCCAAAGATTTGACGTCTTCTGGGCTACCGAAGGGCACATAACTTATAGTCAAAAGTTGAATATAGTAATGACCAGTCGCGATTGTACAGAGTACAGTGTAGCCGATTTCAATTAACAAAAAGACCAGGCAAAAATGCAAAAGTGGAAAAACTGTTCCAGTGCTGCTGGTAAGAGGCTAATCCGACGTATTTTGTGACGAGAAATCGAATGGTGCAAACCGCGTTGCTCTCCGACCAATACTTTTGGCTGTGGCGACAATTTAATGAATATTGATGTCATAATCACGTGCCCAGCAACGGCTCTTACTCCATGGAAACCAGGGATATTTGCAATTTTTTAACAGCTGCCGATGCCTGGCCCAATTCCGCATCTTTTGGCACCTTATAAATGTGGGTCAGTGTTTAGTTGTACTTTTTACAGCAGACTGTATCAAGTACCTTGTGTTTTTTATGTACAAATGGTCTGGTTTTTCTACACGTAGATAAGGACATTGAGATTGTCTTGGACTTAGAAGTAAGACAATTGCTGGGTGAGTTAAATGGGCTTGACCCAAAGATTTCAGGTCTTCTGGGCTACCGAAGGGCACATAACTTATAGTCAAAAGTTGAATATAGTAATGACCAGTCGCGATTGTACAGAGTACAGTGTAGCCGATTTCAATTAACAAAAAGACCAGGCAAAAATGCAAAAGTGGAAAAACTGTTCCAGTGCTGCTGGTAAGAGACTAATCCGACGTATTTTGTGACGAGAAATCGAATGGTGCAATCCGCGTTGCTCTCCGACCAATACTTTTGGCTGTAGCGACAATTGAATGATCATTTATGTCATAATCACGTGCGTAGCAACGGCTCTTACTCCATGGAAACCAGGGAAATTTGCAATTTTTCAACAGCTGCCGATGCCTGGCTCAATTCCGCATCTTTTGGCACCTTACTGAAGTGGGTCAGTGTTCAGTTGTACTATTTACAACAGACTGTATCAAGTACCTTGTGTTTTTCACGTACAAATGGTGTGGTTTTTCTACACGTAGATAAAGACATTGAGATTGTCTTGGACTTAGAAGTAAGACAATTGCTGGGTGAGTTAAATGGGCTTAGCCGAAAGATTTCAGGTCTTCTGGGCTACCGAAGGGCACATAACTTATAGTCAAAAGTTGAATATAGTAATGACCAGTCGCGATTGTACAGAGTACAGTGTAGCCGATTTCAATTAACAAAAAGACCAGGTAAAAATGCAAAATTGGAAAAATTGTTCCATGGCTGCTGGTAAGAGACTAATCCGACGTATTTTGTGACGAGAAATCGAATGGTGCAAACCGCGTTGCTGTCCGACCAATACTTTTGACTGTAGTGACAATTGAATGATCATTTATGTCATAATCACATTCCCAGCAACGGCTCTTACTCCATGGAAACCAGAGAAATTTGCAATCTTTTAACAGCTGCCGATACCTGGCTCAATTCCGCATCTTTTGGCACCTTATTCATGTGGGTCTGTGGTCAGTTGTACTTTTTACAGCAGACTGTATCAAGTACCTTGTGGTTTTCACGTACAAATGGTGTGGTTTTTCTACACGTAGATAAAGACATTGAGAATATCTTGGACTTAGAAGTAAGACAATTGCTGGGTGAGTTAAATGGGCTTGGCCCAAAGATTTGACGTCTTCTGGGCTACCGAAGGGCACATAACTTATAGTCAAAAGTTGAATATAGTAATGACCAGTCGCGATTGTACAGAGTACAGTGTAGCCGATTTCAATTAACAAAAAGACCAGGCAAAAATGCAAAAGTGAAAAACTGTTCAGTGCTGCTGGTAAGAGGCTAATCCGACGTATTTTGTGACGAGAAATCGAATGGTGCAAACCGCGTTGCTCTCCGACCATACTTTTTGGCTGTGGCGACAATTTAATGATATTGATGTCATAATCACGTGCCCAGCAACGGCTCTTACTCCATGGAAACCAGGGATATTTGCAATTTTTTAACAGCTGCCGATGCCTGGGCCCAATTCCGCATCTTTTGGCACCTTATAAATGTGGTCAGTGTTTAGTTGTACTTTTTACAGCAGACTGTATCAAGTACCTTGTTTTTTTTTATGTACAAATGGTGTGGTTGTTCTACACGTAGATAAGGACATTGAGATTGTCTTGGACTTAGAAGTAAGACAATTGCTGGGTGAGTTAAATGGGCTTGACCCAAAGATTTCAGGTCTTCTGGGCTACCGAAGGGCACATAACTTATAGTCAAAAGTTGAATATAGTAATGACCAGTCGCGATTGTTACAGAGTACAGTGTAGCCGATTTTTCAATTAACAAAAAGACCAGGCAAAAATGCAAAAGTAGAAAAACTGTTCCAGTGCTGCTGGTAAGAGGCTAATCCGACGTATTTTGTGACGAGAAATCGAATGGTGCAAACCGCGTTGCTCTCCGACCAATCCTTTTGGCTGTATTGACAATTGAATGATCATTTATGTCATAATCAAGTGCCCAGGAACGGCTCTTACTCCATGGAAACCAGGGAAATTTGCAATTTTTCAACAGCTGCCGATGCCTGGCTCAATTCCGCATCTTTTGGCACCTTACTGAAGTGGGTCAGTGTTCAGTTGTACTATTTACAACAGACTGTATCAAGTACCTTGTGTTTTTCACGTACAAATGGTGTGGTTTTTCTACACGTAGATAAAGACATTGAGATTGTCTTGGACTTAGAAGTAAGACAATTGCTGGGTGAGTTAAATGGGCTTAGCCGAAAGATTTGACGTCTTCTGGGCTACCGAAGGGCACATAACTTATAGTCAAAAGTTGAATATAGTAATGACCAGTCGCGATTGTACAGAGTACAGTGTAGCCGATTTCAATTAACAAAAAGACCAGGTAAAAATGCAAAATTGGAAAAATTGTTCCATGGCTGCTGGTAAGAGACTAATCCGACGTATTTTGTGACGAGAAATCGAATGGTGCAAACCGCGTTGCTGTCCGACCAATACTTTTGACTGTAGTGACAATTGAATGATCATTTATGTCATAATCACATTCCCAGCAACGGCTCTTACTCCATGGAAACCAGAGAAATTTGCAATCTTTTAACAGCTGCCGATACCTGGCTCAATTCCGCATCTTTTGGCACCTTATTCATGTGGGTCTGTGGTCAGTTGTACTTTTTACAGCAGACTGTATCAAGTACCTTGTGGTTTTCACGTACAAATGGTGTGGTTTTTCTACACGTAGATAAAGACATTGAGAATATCTTGGACTTAGAAGTAAGACAATTGCTGGGTGAGTTAAATGGGCTTGGCCCAAAGATTTGACGTCTTCTGGGCTACCGAAGGGCACATAACTTATAGTCAAAAGTTGAATATAGTAATGACCAGTCGCGATTGTACAGAGTACAGTGTAGCCGATTTCAATTAACAAAAAAGACCAGGCAAAAATGCAAAAGTGGAAAAACTGTTCCAGTGCTGCTGGTAAGAGGCTAATCCGACGTATTTTGTGACGAGAAATCGAATGGTGCAAACCGCGTTGCTCTCCGACCAATACTTTTGGCTGTGGCGACAATTTAATGAATATTGATGTCATAATCACGTGCCCAGCAACGGCTCTTACTCCATGGAAACCAGGGATATTTGCAATTTTTTAACAGCTGCCGATGCCTGGCCCAATTCCGCATCTTTTGGCACCTTATAAATGTGGGTCAGTGTTTAGTTGTACTTTTTACAGCAGACTGTATCAAGTACCTTGTGTTTTTTATGTACAAATGGTGTGGTTGTTCTACACGTAGATAAGGACATTGAGATTGTCTTGGACTTAGAAGTAAGACAATTGCTGGGTGAGTTAAATGGGCTTGACCCGAAGATTTCAGGTCTTCTGGGCTACCGAAGGGCACATAACTTATAGTCAAAAGTTGAATATAGTAATGACCAGTCGCGATTGTACAGAGTACAGTGTAGCCGATTTCAATTAACAAAAAGACCAGGCAAAAATGCAAAAGTAGAAAAACTGTTCCAGTGCTGCTGGTAAGAGGCTAATCCGACGTATTTTGTGACGAGAAATCGAATGGTGCAAACCGCGTTGCTCTCCGACCAATCCTTTTGGCTGTATTGACAATTGAATGATCATTTATGTCATAATCAAGTGCCCAGGAACGGCTCTTACTCCATGGAAACCAGGGAAATTAGCAATTATTCAACAGCTGCCGATGCCTGGCTCAATTCCGCATCTTTTGGCACCTTACTGAAGTGGGTCAGTGTTCAGTTGTACTTTTTACAGCAGACTGTTATCAAGTACCTTGTGTTTTTCACGTACAAATGGTGTGGTTTTTCTACACGTAGATAAAGACATTGAGATTGTCTTGCATTTAGAAGTAAGGCAATTGCTGGGTGAGTTAAATGGGCTTGGCCCAAAGATTTGACGTCTTCTGGGCTACCGAAGGGCACATAACTTATAGTCAAAAGTTGAATATAGTAATGACCAGTCGCGATTGAACAGAGTACAGTGTAGCCGATTTCAATTAACAAAAAGACGAGGTAAAAATGCAAAAGTGGAAAAACTGTTCCAGTGCTGCTGGTAAGAGGCTAATCCGACGTATTTTGTGACGAGAAATCGAATGGTGCAAACCGCGTGTCTCTCCGACCAATACTTTTGCCTGTAGTGACAACTGAATGATCATTTATGTCATAATCACGTGCCCAGCAACGGCTCTTACTCCATGGAAACCAGGGAAATTTGCAATTTTTCAACAGCTGCCGATGCCTGGCTCAATTCCGCATCTTTTGGCACCTTACTGAAGTGGGTCAGTGTTCAGTTGTACTTTTTACAGCAGACTGTATCAAGTACCTTGTGTTTTTCACGTACAAATGGTGTGGTTTTTCTACACGTAGATAAAGACATTGAGATTGTCTTGCACTTAGAAGTAAGGCAATTGCTGGGTAGTTAAATGGGCTTAGCCCAAAGATTTCAGTCTTCTGGCTACCGAAGGGCACATAACTTATAGTCAAAAGTTGAATATAGTAATGACCAGTCGCGATTGTACAGAGTACAGTGTAGCCGATTTCAATTAACAAAAACACGAAGCAAAAATGCAAAAGTGGAAAAACTGTTCCAGTGCTACTAGTAAGAGGCTAATCCGACGTATTTTGTGACGAGAAATCGAATGGTGCAATCCGCGTTGCTCTCCGACCAATACTTTTGGCTGTAGCGACAATTGAATGATCATTTATGTCATAATCACGTGCGTAGCAACGGCTCTTACTCCATGGAAACCAGGGAAATTTGCAATTTTTCAACAGCTGCCGATGCCTGGCTCAATTCCGAATCTTTTGCACCTTACTGAAGTGGGTCAGTGTTCAGTTGTACTATTTACAACAGACTGTATCAAGTACCTTGTGTTTTTCATGTACAAATGGTCTGGTTTTTCTACACGTAGATAAAGACATTGAGATTGTCTTGGACTTAGAAGTAAGACAATTGCTGGGTGAGTTAAATGGGCTTAGCCCAAAGATTTGACGTCTTCTGGGCTACCGAAGGGCACATAACTTATAGTCAAAAGTTGAATATAGTAATGACCAGTCGCGATTGTACAGAGTACAGTGTAGCCGATTTCAATTAACAAAAAGACCAGGTAAAAATACAAAATTGGAAAAATTGTTCCATGGCTGCCTGGTAAGAGACTAATCCGACGTATTTTGTGACGAGAAATCGAATGGTGCAAACCGCGTTGCTCTCCGACCAATACTTTTGACTGTAGTGACAATTGAATGATCATTTATGTCATAATCACATTCCCAGCAACGGCTCTTACTCCATGGAAACCAGAGAAATTTGCAATCTTTTAACAGCTGCCGATACCTGGCTCAATTCCGCATCTTTTGGCACCTTATTCATGTGGGTCTGTGGTCAGTTGTACTTTTTACAGCAGACTGTAATCAAGTACCTTGTGGTTTTCACGTACAAATGGTGTGGTTTTTATACACGTAGATAAAGACATTGAGATTGTCTTGGACTTAGAAGTAGACAATTGCTGGGTGAGTTAAATTGGGCTTGGCCCAAAGATTTGACGTCTTCTGGGCTACCGAAGGGCACATAACTTATAGTCAAAAGTTGAATATAGTAATGACCAGTCGCGATTGTACAGAGTACAGTGTAGCCGAATTCCAATTAACAAAAAGACCAGGCAAAAATGCAAAAGTGGAAAAAACTGTTCCAGTGCTTCTGGTAAGAGGCTATCCGACGTATTTTGTGACGAGAAATCGAATGGTGCAAACGCGTGCTCTCCGACCAATACTTTTTGGCTGTGGCGACAATTCAATGAATATTGATGTCATAATCACGTGCCCAGCAACGGCTCTTACTCCATGGAAACCAGGGATATTTGCAATTTTTTAACAGCTGCCGATTGCCTGGCTCCATTCCGCATCTTTTGGGACCTTACTGAAGTGGGTCAGTGTTCAGTTGTACTTTTTACAGCAGACTGTATCAAGTACCTTGTGTTTTTCACGTACAAATGGTCTGGTTTTTCTACACGTAGATAAAGACATTGAGATTGTCTTGCACTTAGAAGTAAGGCAATTGCTGGGTGAGTTCAATGGTTTAGCCCAAAGATTTGACGTCTTCTGGGCTACCGAAGGGCACATAACTTATAGTCAAAAGTTGAATATAGTAATGACCAGTCGCGATTGTACAGAGTACAGTGTAGCCGATTTCAATTAACAAAAAGACCAGGCAAAAATGCAAAAGTGGAAAAACTGTTCCAGTGCTGCTGGTAAGAGGCTAATCGGAAGTATTTTGTGACGAAAAATCGAATGGTGCAATCCGCGTTGCTCTCCGACCAATTCTTTTGGCTGTAGCGATAATTTTAATGAATATTGATGTCATAATCTCGTGCCCAGCAACGGCTCTTACTCCATGGAAACCAGGGATATTTGCAATTTTTTAACAGCTGTCGATGCCTGGCCCAATTCCGCATCTTTTGGCACCTTATAAATGTGGGGTCAGTGTTTAGTTGTACTTTTTACAGCAGACTGTATCAAGTACCTTGTGTTTTTCACGTACAAAATGGTGTGGTTTTTCTACACGTAGATAAAGACATTGAGATTGTCTTGACTTAGAGAAAGACAATTGCTGGGTGAGTTAAATGGGCTTAGCCCAAAGATTTAAGGTCTTCTGAGCTACCGAAGGGCACATAACTTATAGTCAAAAGTTGAATATAGTAATGACCAGTCGCGATTGTACAGAGTACAGTGTAGCCGGTTTTCAATTAACAAAAAGACCAGGCAAAAATGCAAAAGTGGAAAAACTGTTCCAGTGCTACTAGTAAGAAACTAATCCGACGTATTTTGTGACGAGAAATCGAATGGTGCAATCCGCGTTGCTCTCCGACCAATACTTTTGGCTGTAGCGACAATTGAATGAATTTTTATGTCATAATCACGTGCCCAGCAACGGCTCTTACTCCATGGAAACCAGGGAAATTTGCAATTTTTCAACAGCTGCCGATGCCTGGCTCAATTCCGAATCTTTGGCACCTTACTGAGTGGGTCAGTGTTCAGTTGTACTTTTTACAGCAGACTGTATCAAGTACCTTGTGTTTTTCATGTACAAATGGTCTGGTTTTTCTACACGTAGATAAAGACATTGAGATTGTCTTGCACTTAGAAGTAAGACAATTGCTGGGTGAGTTAAATGGGCTTAGCCAGAGATTTGACGTCTTCTGGGCTACCAAAGGGCACATAACTTATAGTCAAAAGTTGAATATAGTAATAACCAGTCGCGATTGTACAGAGTACAGTGTAGCCGATTTCAATTAACAAAAAGACCAGGTAAAAATGCAAAATTGGAAAAATTGTTCCAGTGCTGCTGGTAAGAGGCTAATCCGACGTATTTTGTGACGACAAATCGAATGGTGTAAACCGCGTTGCTGTCCGACCAATACTTTTGCCTGTAGTGACAATTGAATGATCTTTTATGTCATAATCACGTGCCCAGCAACGGCTCTTACTCCATGGAAACCAGGGAAATTTGCAATTTTTCAACAGCTGCCGATACCTGGCTCAATTCCGGATCTTTTGGCACCTTATTCATGTGGATCTGTGGTCAGTTGTACTTTTTTACAGCAGACTGTATCAAGTACCTTGTGTTTTTTATGTACAAATGGTGTGGTTTTTCTACACGTAGATAAAGACTTTGAGATTGTCTTGCACTTAGAAGTAAGACAATTGCTGGTGTGAGTTAAATGGGCTTTAGCCCAAAGATTTAAGGTCTTCTGAGCTACCGAAGGGCACATAACTTATAGTCAAAAGTTGAATATAGTAATGACCAGTCGCGATTGTACAGAGTACAGTGTAGCCGGTTTCAATTAACAAAAAGACCTGGCAAAAATGCAAAAGTGGAAAAACTGTTCCAGTGCTACTAGTAAGAGGCTAATCCGACGTATTTTGTGACGAGAAATCGAATGGTGCAATCCGCGTTGCTCTCCGACCAATACTTTTGGCTGTAGCGACAATTGAATGATCATTTATGTCATAATCACGTGCGTAGCAACGGCTCTTACTCCATGGAAACCAGGGAAATTTGCAATTTTTCAACAGCTGCCGATGCCTGGCTCAATTCCGCATCTTTTGGCACCTTACTGAAGTGGGTCAGTGTTCAGTTGTACTTTTTACAGCAGACTGTATCAAGTACCTTGTGTTTTTCATGTACAAATGGTGTGGTTTTTCTACACGTAGATAAAGACATTGAGATTGTCTTGGACTTAGAAGTAAGACAATTGCTGGGTGAGTTAACTGGGCTTAACCGAAAGATTTGACGTCTTCTGGGCTACCGAAGGGCACATAACTTATAGTCAAAAGTTGAATATAGTAATGACCAGTCGCGATTGTACAGAGTACAGTATAGCCGATTTCAATTACCAAAAAGACCAGGTAAAAATGCAAAATTGGAAAAATTGTTCCAGTGCTGCTGGTAAGAGGCTATTCCGACGTATTTTGTGACGACAAATCGAATGGTGCAAACCGCGTTGCTGTCCAACCAATACTTTTGCCTGTAGTGACAATTGAATGATCATTTATGTCATAATCACGTGCCCAGCAACGGCTCTTACTCCATGGAAACCAGGGAAATTTGCAATTTTTCAACAGCTGCCGATGCCTGGCTCAATTCCGCATCTTTTGGCACCTTACTGAAGTTGGTCAGTGTTTAGTTGTACTTTTTACAGCAGACTGTATCAAGTACCTTGTGTTTTTTATGTACAAATGATGTGGTTGTTCTACACGTAGATAAAGACATTGAGATTGTCTTGGACTTAGAAGTAAGATAATTGCTGGGTGAGTTAAATGGGCTTGGCCCAAAGATTTAAGGTCTTCTGGGCTACCGAAGGGCACATAACTTATAGTCAAAAGTTGAATATAGTAATGACCAGTCGCGATTGTACAGAGTACAGTGTAGCCGGTTTCAATTAACAAAAGACCAGGCAAAAATGCAAAAGTGGAAAAACTGTTCCAGTGCTACTAGTAAGAAACTAATCCGACGTATTTTGTGACGAGAAATCGAATGGTGCCATCCGCGTTGCTCTCCGACCAATACTTTTGGCTGTAGCGACAATTGAATGATCATTTATGTCATAATCACGTGCCCAGCAACGGCTCTTACTCCATGGAAACCAGGGAAATTTGCAATTTTTCAACAGCTGCCGATGCCTGGCTCAATTCCGAATCTTTTGGCACCTTACTGATGTGGGTCAGTGTTCAGTTGTACTTTTTACAGCAGACTGTATCAAGTACCTTGTGTTTTTTATGTACAAATGGTGTGGTTTTTCTACACGTAGATAAAGACATTGAGATTGTCTTGGACTTAGAAGTAAGACAATTGCTGGGTGAGTTAAATGGGCTTGACCCAAAGATTTCAGGTCTTCTGGGCTACCGAAGGGCACATAACTTATAGTCAAAAGTTGAAAATAGTAATGACCAGTCGCGATTGTACAGAGTACAGTGTAGCCGATTTCAATTAACAAAAAGACCAGGCAAAAATGCAAAAGTGGAAAAACTGTTCCAGTGCTGCTGGTAAGAGGCTAATCCGACGTATTTTGTGACGAGAAATCAAATGGTGCAAACCGCGTTGCTCTCCGACTAATACTTTTGGCTGTAGTGACAAATGAATGATCATTTATGTCATAATCACGTGCGTAGCGATGGCTCTTACTCCATGGAAACCAGGGAAATTTGCAATTTTTCAACAGCTGCCGATGCCTGGCTCAATTCCGCATCTTTTGGCACCTTACTGAAGTGGGTCAGTGTTCAGTTGTACTTTTTACAGCAGACTGTATCAAGTACCTTGTGTTTTTCATGTACAAATGGTCTGGTTTTTCTACACGTAGATAAAGACATTGAGATTGTCTTGGACTTAGATGTAAGACAATTGCTGGGTGAGTTAAATGGGCTTGGCCCAAAGATTTCAGGTCTTCTGGGCTACCGAAGGGCACATAACTTATAGTCAAAAGTTGAATATAGTAATGACCAATCGCGATTGTACAGAGTACAGTGTAGCCGGTTTCAATTAACAAAAAGACCAGGTAAAAATGTAAAAGTGGAAAAACTGTTCCAGTGCTACTAGTAAGAGGCTAATCCGACGTATTTTGTGACGAGAAATCGAATGGTGCAATCCGCGTTGCTCTCCGACCAATACTTTTGGCTGTAGCTACAATTGAATGATCATTTATGTCATAATCACGTGCCCAGCAACGGCTCTTACTCCATGGAAACCAGGGAAATTTGCAATTTTTCAACAGCTGCCGATGCCTGGCTCCATTCCGCATCTTTTGGCACCTTACTGAAGTGGGTCAGTGTTCAGTTGTACTTTTTACAGCAGACTGTATCAAGTACCTTGTGTTTTTCACGTACAAATGGTGTGGTTTTTCTACACGTAGATAAAGATATTGAGATTGTCTTGCACTTAGAAGTAAGGCAATTGCTGGGTGAGTTAAATGGGTTTAGCCCAAAGATTTGACGTCTTCTGGGCTACCGAAGGGCACATAACTTATAGTCAAAAGTTGAATATAGTAATGACCAGTCGCGATTGTACAGAGTACAGTGTAGCCGATTTCAATTAACATAAAGACCAGGCAAAAATGCAAAAGTGGAAAAACTGTTCCAGTGCTGCTGGTAAGAGGCTAATCGGAAGTATTTTGTGACGAAAAATCGAATGGTGCAATCCGCGTTGCTCTCCGACCAATACTTTTGGCTGTAGCGACAATTTTAATGAATATTGATGTCATAATCTCGTGCCCAGCAACGGCTCTTACTCCATGGAAACCAGGGATATTTGCAATTTTTTAACAGCTGTCGATTGCCTGGCCCAATTCCGCATCTTTTGGCACCTTATAAAATGTGGGTCAGTGTTTAGTTGTACTTTTTACAGCAGACTGTATCAAGTACCTTGTGTTTTTCACGTACAAATGGTGTGGTTTTTCTACACGAAGATAAAGACATTGAGATTGTCTTGGACTTAGAAGTAAGACAATTGCTGGGTGAGTTAAATGGGCTTGGCCCAAAGATTTCAGGTCTTCTGGGCTACCGAAGGGCACATAACTTATAGTCAAAAGTTGAATATAGTAATGACCAGTCGCGATTGTACAGAGTACAGTGTAGCCGGTTTCAATTAACAAAAAGACCAGGCAAAAATGCAAAAGTGGAAAACCTGTTCCAGTGCTACTAGTAAGAGGCTAATCCGACGTATTTTGTGACGAGAAATCGAATGGTGCAATAAGCGTTGCTCTCCGACCAATACTTTTGGCTGTAGCGACAATTGAATGATCATTTATGTCATAATCACGTGCGTAGCAACGGCTCTTACTCCATGGAAACCAGGGAAATTTGCAATTTTTCAACAGCTGCCGATGCCTGGCTCAATTCCGAATCTTTTGGCACCTTACTGAAGTGGGTCAGTGTTCAGTTGTACTTTTTACAGCAGACTGTATCAAGTACCTTGTGTTTTTCATGTACAAATGGTCTGGTTTTTCTACACGTAGATAAAGACATTGAGATTGTCTTGCACTTAGAAGTAAGACAATTGCTGGGTGAGTTAAATGGCTGAGCCCAGAGATTTGACGTCTTCTGGGCTACCGAAGGGCACATAACTTATAGTCAAAAGTTGAATATAGTAATGACCAGTCGCGATTGTACAGAGTACAGTGTAGCCGATTTCAATTAACAAAAAGACCAGGTAAAAATGCAAAATTGGAAAAATTGTTCCAGTGCTGCTGGTAAGAGGCTAATCCGACGTATTTTGTGACGACAAATCGAATGGTGTAAACCGCGTTGCTGTCCGACCAATACTTTTGCCTGTAGTGACCAATTGAATGATCATTTATGTCATAATCACGTGCCCAGCAACGGCTCTTACTCCATGGAAACCAGGGAAATTTGCAATTTTTCAACAGCTGCCGATACCTGGCTCAATTCCGACCTTTTGGCACCTTATTCATGTGGGTCTGTGGTCAGTTGTACTTTTTACAGCAGACTGTATCAAGTACCTTGTGTTTTTTATGTACAAATGGTGTGGTTTTTCTACACGTAGATAAAGACATTGAGATTGTCTTGCACTTAGAAGTAAGACAATTGCTGGGTGAGTTAAATGGGCTTGACCCAAAGATTTCAGGTCTTCTGGGCTACCGAAGGGCACATAACTTATAGTCAAAAGTTGAAAATAGTAATGACCAGTCGCGATTGTACAGAGTACAGTGTAGCCGATTTCAATTAATAAAAAGACCAGGCAAAAATGCAAAAGTGGAAAAACTGTTCCAGTGCTGCTGGTAAGAGGCTAATCCGACGTATTTTGTGACGAGAAATCAAATGGTGCAAACCGCGTTGCTCTCCGACTAATACTTTTGGCTGTAGTGACAAATGAATGATCATTTATGTCATAATCACGTGCGTAGCGATGGCTCTTACTCCATGGAAACCAGGGAAATTTGCAATTTTTCAACAGCTGCCGATGCCTGGCTCAATTCCGCATCTTTTGGCACTTTACTGAAGTGGATCAGTGTTCAGTTGTACTTTTTACAGCAGACTGTATCAAGTACCTTGTGTTTTTCATGTACAAATGGTGTGGTTTTTCTACACGTAGATAAAGACATTGAGATTGTCTTGGACTTAGATGTAAGACAATTGCTGGGTGAGTTAAATGGGCTTGGCCCAAAGATTTCAGGTCTTCTGGGCTACCGAAGGGCACATAACTTATAGTCAAAAGTTGAATATAGTAATGACCAATCGCGATTGTACAGAGTACAGTGTAGCCGGTTTCAATTAACAAAAAGACCAGGTAAAAATGTAAAAGTGGAAAAACTGTTCCAGTGCTACTAGTAAGAGGCTAATCCGACGTATTTTGTGACGAGAAATCGAATGGTGCAATCCGCGTTGCTCTCCGACCAATACTTTTGGCTGTAGCTACAATTGAATGATCATTTATGTCATAATCACGTGCGTAGCAACGGCTCTTACTCCATGGAAACCAGGGATATTTGCAATTTTTTAACAGCTGCGATGCCTGGCCCAATTCCGCATCTTTTGGCACCTTACTGAAGTGGGTCAGTGTTCAGTTGTACTTTTTACAGCAGACTGTATCAAGTACCTTGTGGTTTTCACGTACAAATGGTGTGGTTTTTCTACACGTAGATAAAGACATTGAGATTGTCTTGGACTTAGAAGTAAGACAATTGCTGGGTGAGTTAAATGGGCCTGACCCAAAGATTTCAGGTCTTCTGGGCTACCGAAGGGCACATAACTTATAGTCAAAAGTTGAATATAGTAATGACCAGTCGCGATTGTACAGAGTACAGTGTAGCCGATTTCAATTAACAAAAAGACCAGGCAAAAATGCAAAAGTGGAAAAACTGTTCCAGTGCTGCTGGTAAGAGACTAATCCGACGTATTTTGTGACGAGAAATCGAATGGTGCAAACCGCGCTGCTCTCCGACCAATACTTTGGGCTGTAGTGACAATTGAATGATCATTTATGTCATAATCACGTGCCCAGCAACGGCTCTTACTCCATGGAAACCAGGGAAATTTGCATTTTTTCAACAGCTGCCGATGCCTGGCTCCATTCCGCATCTTTTGGCACCTTACTGAAGTGGGACAGTGTTCAGTTGTACTTTTTACAGCAGACTGTATCAAGTACCTTGTGTTTTTCACGTACAAATGGTGTGGTTTTTCTACACGTAGATAAAGACATTGAGATTGTCTTGCACTTAGAAGTAAGGCAATTGCTGGGTGAGTTA
This sequence comes from Liolophura sinensis, assembly GCF_032854445.1. Lineage (NCBI taxonomy): Eukaryota > Metazoa > Mollusca > Polyplacophora > Chitonida > Chitonidae > Liolophura > Liolophura sinensis. Next base: position 16,901 of record NW_027018020.1, on the reverse strand, counting down.
AATGGGTTTAGCCCAAAGATTTGACGTCTTCTGGGCTACCGAAGGGCACATAACTTATAGTCAAAAGTTGAATATAGTAATGACCAGTCGCGATTGTACAGAGTACAGTGTAGCCGATTTCAATTAACAAAAAGACCAGGCAAAAATGCAAAAGTGGAAAAACTGTTCCAGTGCTGCTGGTAAGAGGCTAATCGGAAGTATTTTGTGACGAAAAATCGAATGGTGCAATCCGCGTTGCTCTCCGACCAATACTTTTGGCTGTAGCGACAATTTTAATGAATATTGATGTCATAATCTCGTGCCCCGCAACGGCTCTTACTCCATGGAAACCAGGGATATTTGCAATTTTTTAACAGCTGTCGATGCCTGGCCCAATTCCGCATCTTTTGGCACCTTATAAATGTGGGTCAGTGTTTAGTTGTACTTTTTACAGCAGACTGTATCAAGTACCTTGTGTTTTTCACGTACAAATGGTGTGGTTTTTCTACACGAAGATAAAGACTTTGAGATTGTCTTGGACTTAGAAGTAAGACAATTGCTGGGTGAGTTAAATGGGCTTGGCCCAAAGATTTGACGTCTTCTGGGCTACCGAAGGGCACATAACTTATAGTCAAAAGTTGAATATAGTAATGACCAGTCGCGATTGTACAGAGTACAGTGTAGCCGATTTCAATTAACAAAAAGACCAGGCAAAAATGCAAAAGTGGAAAACCTGTTCCAGTGCTACTAGTAAGAGGCTAATCCGACGTATTTTGTGACGAGAAATCGAATGGTGCAATAAGCGTTGCTCTCCGACCAATACTTTTGGCTGTAGCGACAATTGAATGATCATTTATGTCATAATCACGTGCGTAGCAACGGCTCTTACTCCATGGAAACCAGGGAAATTTGCAATTTTTCAACAGCTGCCGATGCCTGGCTTAATTCCGAATCTTTTGGCACCTTACTGAAGTGGGTCAGTGTTCAGTTGTACTTTTTACAGCAGACTGTATCAAGTACCTTGTGTTTTTCATGTACAAATGGTTTGGTTTTTCTACACGTAGATAAAGACATTGAGATTGTCTTGCACTTAGAAGTAAGACAATTGCTGGGGGAGTTAAATGGGCTTAGCCCAGAGATTTGACGTCTTCTGGGCTACCGAAGGGCACATAACTTATAGTCAAAAGTTGAATATAGTAATGACCAGTCGCGATTGTACAGAGTACAGTGTAGCCGGTTTCAATTAACAAAAAGACCAGGTAAAAATGCAAAATTGGAAAAATTGTTCCAGTGCTGCTGGTAAGAGGCTAATCCGACGTATTTTGTGACGACAAATCGAATGGTGTAAACCGCGTTGCTCTCCGACCAATACTTTTGCCTGTAGAGACAATTGAATGATCATTTATGTCATAATCACGTGCCCAGCAACGGCTCTTACTCCATGGAAACCAGGGAAATTTGCAATTTTTCAACAGCTGCCGATACCTGGCTCAATTCCGGATCTTTTGGCACCTTATTCATGTGGGTCTGTGGTCAGTTGTACTTTTTACAGCAGACTGTATGAAGTACCTTGTGTTTTTCACGTACAAATGGTGTGGTTTTTCTACACGTAGATAAAGACATTGAGATTGTCTTGGACTTAGAAGTAAGACAATTTATGGGTGAGTTAAATGGGCTTGACCCAAAGATTTCAGGTCTTCTGGGCTACCGAAGGGCACATAACTTATAGTCAAAAGTTGAAAATAGTAATGACCAGTCGCGATTGTACAGAGTACAGTGTAGCCGATTTCAATTAACAAAAAGACCAGGCAAAAATGCAAAAGTGGAAAAACTGTTCCAGTGCTGCTGGTAAGAGGCTAATCCGACGTATTTTGTGACGACAAATCAAATGGTGCAAACCGCGTTGCTCTCCGACTAATACTTTTGGCTGTAGTGACAAATGAATGATCATTTATGTCATAATCACGTGCGTAGCGATGGCTCTTACTCCATGGAAACCAGGGAAATTTGCAATTTTTCAACAGCTGCCGATGCCTGGCTCAATTCCGCATCTTTTGGCACCTTACTGAAGTGGGTCAGTGTTCAGTTGTACTTTTTACAGCAGACTGTATCAAGTACCTTGTGTTTTTCATGTACAAATGGTGTGGTTTTTCTACACGTAGATAAAGACATTGAGATTGTCTTGGACTTGGATGTAAGACAATTGCTGGGTGAGCTAAATGGGCTTGGCCCAAAGATTTCAGGTCTTCTGGGCTACCGAAGGGCACATAACTTATAGTCAAAAGTTGAATATAGTAATGACCAATCGCGATTGTACAGAGTACAGTGTAGCCGGTTTCAATTAACAAAAAGACCAGGCAAAAATGTAAAAGTGGAAAAACTGTTCCAGTGCTACTAGTAAGAGGCTAATCCGACGTATTTTGTGACGAGAAATCGAATGGTGCAATCCGCGTTGCTCTCCGACCAATACTTTTGGCTGTAGTGACAATTGAATGATCATTTATGTCATAATCACGTGCCCAGCAACGGCTCTTACTCCATGGAAACCAGGGAAATTTGCAATTTTTCAACACCTGCAGATACCTGGCTCAATTCCGGATCTTTTGGCTTCTTATTCATGTGGGTCTGTGGTCAGTTGTACTTTTTACAGCAGACTGTATCAAGTACCTTGTGTTTTTCACGTACAAATGGTGTGGTTTTTCTACACGTAGATAAAGACATTGAGATTGTCTTGGACTTAGAAGTAAGACAATTGCTGGGTGAGTTAACTGGGCTTAACAGAAAGATTTGACGTCTTCTGGGCTACCGAAGGGCACATAACTTATAGTCAAAAGTTGAATATAGTAATGACCAGTCGCGATTGTACAGGGTACAGTGTAGCCGATTTCAATTACCAAAAAGACCAGGTAAAAATGCAAAAGGGGAAAAATTGTTCCAGTGCTGCTGGTAAGAGGCTAATCCGACGTATTTTGTGACGACAAATCGAATGGTGCAAACCGCGTTGCTGTCCGACCAATACTTTTGCCTGTAGTGACAATTGAATGATCATTTATGTCATAATCACGTGCCCAGCAACGGCTCTTACTCCATGGAAACCAGGGAAATTTGCAATTTTTCAACACCTGCAGATACCTGGCTCAATTCCGGATCTTTTGGCTTCTTATTCATGTGGGTCTGTGGTCAGTTGTACTTTTTACAGCAGACTGTATCAAGTACCTTGTGTTTTTCACGTACAAATGGTGTGGTTTTTCTACACGTAGATAAAGACATTGAGATTGTCTTGGACTTAGAAGTAAGACAATTGCTGGGTGAGTTAAATGGGCTTGGCCCAAAGATTTAAGGTCTTCTGAGCTACCGAAGGGCACATAACTTATAGTCAAAAGTTGAATATAGTAATGACCAGTCGCGATTGTACAGAGTACAGTGTAGCCGGTTTCAATTAACAAAAAGACCAGGCAAAAATGCAAAAGTGGAAAAACTGTTCCAGTGCTACTAGTAAGAAGCTAATCCGACGTATTTTGTGACGAGAAATCGAATGGTGCAATCCGCGTTGCTCTCCGACCAATACCTTTGGCTGTAGCGACAATTCAATGAATATTGATGTCATAATCACGTGCCCAGCAACGGCTCTTACTCCATGGAAACCAGGGATATTTGCAATTTTTTAACAGCTGCCGATGCCTGGCCCAATTCCGCATCTTTTGGCACCTTATAAATGTGGGTCAGTGTTTAGTTGTACTTTATACAGCAGACTGTATCAAGTACCTTGTGTTTTTTATGTACAAATGGTCTGGTTTTTCTACACGTAGATAAAGACATTGAGATTGTCTTGGACTTAGAAGTAAGACAATTGCTGGGTGAGTTAAATGGGCTTGGCCCAAAGATTTCAGGTTTTCTGGGCTACCGAAGGGCACATAACTTATAGTCAAAAGTTGAATATAGTAATGACCAGTCGCGATTGTACAGAGTAGAGTGTAGCCGATTTTAATTAACAAAAAGACCAGGTATAAATGCAAAAGTGGAAAAACTGTTCCAGTGCTGCTGGTAAGAGACTAATCCGACGTATTTTGTGACGAGAAATCGAATGGTGCAAACCGCGTTGCTCTCCGACCAATACTTTGGGCTGTAGTGACAATTGAATGATCATTTATGTCATAATCACGTGCCCAGCAACGGCTCTTACTCCATGGAAACCAGGGATATTTGCAATTTTTCAACAGCTACCGATGCCTGGCTCCATTCCGCATCTTTTGGGACCTTACTGAAGTGGGTCAGTGTTCAGTTGTACTTTTTACAGCAGACTGTATCAAGTACCTTGTGTTTTTCACGTACAAATGGTGTGGTTTTTCTACACGTAGATAAAGACATTGAGATTGTCCTGTACTTAGATGTAAGACAATTGCTGGGTGAGTTAAATGGGCTTGGCCCAAAGATTTCAGGTCTTCTGGGCTACCGAAGGGCACAGAACTTATAGTCAAAAGTTGAATATAGTAATGACCAGTCGCGATTGTACAGAGTACAGTGTAGCCGGTTTCAATTAACAAAAAGACCAGGCAAAAATGTAAAAGTGGAAAAACTGTTCCAGTGCTACTAGTAAGAGGCTAATCCGACGTATTTTGTGACGAGAAATTGAATGGTGCAATCCGCGTTGCTCTCCGACCAATACTTTTGGCTGTAGCTACAATTGAATGATCATTTATGTCATAATCACGTGCGTAGCAACGGGTCTTACTCCATGGAAACCAGGGAAATCTGCAATTTTTCAACAGCTGCCGATGCCTGGCTCAATTCCGCATCTTTTGGCACCTTACTGAAGTGGGTCAGTGTTCAGTTGTACTTTTTACAGCAGACTGTATCAAGTACCTTGTGTTTTTTTTATGTACAAATGGTGTGGTTTTTCTACACGTAGACAAAGACATTGAGATTGTCTTCGACTTAGAAGTAAGGCAATTGCTGGGTGAGTTAAATGGGCTTAGCCCAAAGATTTGACGTCTTCTGGGCTACCGAAGGGCACAGAATATATAGTCAAAAGTTGAATATTGTAATGACCCGTCGCGATGGTACATAGTACAGTGTAGCCGATTTCAATTAACAAAAAGACCAGGCAAAAATGCAAAAGTAGAAAAACTGTTCTAGTGCTGCTTGTAAGAGGCTAATCCGACGTATTTTGTGACGAGAAATCGAATGGTGCAAACCGCGTTGCTCTCCGACTAATACTTTTGGCTGTAGTGACAATTGAATGATCATTTATGTCATAATCACGTGCCCAGCAACGGTTCTTACTCCATGGAAACCAGGGAAATTTGCAATTTTTCAACAGCTGCCGATGCCTGGCTCAATTCCGCATCTTTTGGCACCTTACTGAAGTGGGTCAGTGTTCAGTTGTACTTTTTACAGCAGACTGTATCAAGTACCTTGTGTTTTTCACGTACAAATGGTGTGGTTTTTCTACACGTAGATAAAGACATTGAGATTGTCTTGCACTTAGAAGTAAGGCAATTGCTGGGTGAGTTAAATGGGCTTAGCCCAAAGATTTCAGGTCTTCTGGGCTACCGAAGGGCACACAACATATAGTCAAAAGTTGAATATAGTAATGACCAGTCGCGATTGTACAGAGTACAGTGTAGCCGATTTCAATTAACAAAAAGACGAGGCAAAAATGCAAAATTGGAAAAATTGTTCCAGTGCTGCTGGTAAGAGGCTAATCCGACGTATTTTGTGACGAGAAATCGAATGGTGCAAACCGCGTTGCTCTCCGACTAATACTTTTGGCTGTAGTGACAATTGAATGATCATTTATGTCATAATCACGTGCCCAGCAACGGCTCTTACTCCATGGAAACCAGGGATATTTGCAATTTTTCAACAGCTGCCGATGCCTGGCCCAATTCCGCATCTTTTGGCACCTTACTGAAGTGGGTCAGTGTTCAGTTGTACTTTTTACAGCAGACTGTATCAAGTACCTTGTGTTTTTCACGTACAAATGGTGTGGTTTTTCTACACGTAGATAAAGACATTGAGATTGTCTTGCACTTAGAAGTAAGGCAATTGCTGGGTGAGTTAAATGGGCTTAGCCCAAAGATTTGACGTCTTCTGGGCTACCGAAGGGCACATAACTTATAGTCAAAAGTTGAATATAGTAATGACCAGTCGCGATTGTACAGAGTACAGTGTAGCCAATTTCAATTACCAAAAAGATCAAGCAAAAATGCAAAAGTGGAAAAACTGTTCCAGTGCTGCTGGTAAAAGGCTAATCCGACGTATTTTGTGACGACAAATGGAATGGTGCAAACCGCGTTGCTCTCCGACCAATACTTTTGGCTGTAGCGACAATTGAATGATCATTGATGTCATAATCACGTGCGTACCAACGGCTCTTACTCCATGGAAACCAGGGATATTTGCAATTTTTTAACAGCTGCCGATGCCTGGCCCAATTCCGCATCTTTTGGCACCTTACTGAAGTGGGTCAGTGTTGAGTTGTACTTTTTACAGCAGACTGTATCAAGTACCTTGTGTTTTTTATGTACAAATGGTGTAGTTTTTCTACACGTAGATAAAGACTTTGAGATTGTCTTGGACTTAGAAGTAAGACAATTGCTGGGTGAGTTAAATGGGCTTAGCCCAAAGATTTGACGTCTTCTGGGCTACCGAAGGGCACATAACTTATAGTCAAAAGTTGAATATAGTAATGACCAGTCGCGATTGTACAGAGTACAGTGTAGCCGATTTCAATTAACAAAAAGACCAGGTAAAAATGCAAAAGTGGAAAAATTGTTCCAGTGCTGCTGGTAAGAGGCTAATCCGACGTATTTTGTGACGAGAAATCGAATGGTGCAAACCGCGTTGCCCTCCGACCAATACTTTTGCCTGTAGTGACAATTGAATGATCATTTATGTCATATTCACGTGCACAGCAACGGCTCTTACTCCATGGAAACCAGGGAAATTTGCAATTTTTCAACAGCTGCCGATGCCTGGCTCAATTCCGCATCTTTTGGCACCTTATTCTTGTGGGTCTGTGGTCAGTTGTACTTTTTACAGCAGACTGTATCAAGTACCTTGTGTTTTTTATGTACAAATGGTGTGGTTTTTCTACACGTAGATAAAGACATTGAGATTGTCTTGGACTTAGAAGTAAGACAATTGCTGGGTGAGTTAAATGGGCTTAGCCCAAAGATTTGGCGTCTTCTGGGCTACCGAAGGGCACATAACTTATAGTCAAATGTTGAATATAGTAATCACCAGTCGCGATTGTACAGAGTACAGTGTAGCCGATTTCAATTAACAAAAAGACCAGGTAAAAATGCAAAAGTGGAAAAACTGTTCCAGTGCTGCTGGTAAGAGGCTAATCCGACGTATTTTGTGACGAGAAATCGAATGGTGCAAACCGCGTTGCTCTCCGACTGATACTTTTGGCTGTAGAGACAATTGAATGATCATTTATGTCATAATCACGTGCCCAGCAACGGCTCTTACTCCATGGAAACCAGGGAAATTTGCAATTTTTTAACAGCTGCAGATGCCTGGCCCAATTCCACATCTTTTGGCACCTTATAAATGTGGGTCATTGTTTAGTTGTACTTTTTACAGCAGACTGTATCAAGTACCTTGTGGTTTTCATGTACAAATGGTGTGGTTTTTCTACACGTAGATAAAGACATTGAGATTGTCTTGCACTTAGAAGTAAGGCAATTGCTGGGTGAGTTAAATGGGCTTGGCCCAAAGATTTGACTTCTTCTGGGCTACCGAAGGGCACATAACTTATAGTCAAAAGTTGAATATAGTAATGACCAGTCGCGATTGTAAAGAGTGCAGTGTAGCCGGTTTCAATTAACAAAAAGACCAGGCAAAAATGCAAAAGTGGAAAAACTGTTCCAGTGCTGCTGGTAAGAGGCTAATCCGACGTATTTTGTGACGACAAATCGAATGGTGCAAACCGCGTTGCTCTCCGACCAATACTTTTGGCTGTAGTGACAATTGAATGATCATTTATGTCATAATCACGTGCCCAGCAACGGCTCTTACTCCATGGAAATCAGGGATATTTGCAATTTTTCAACAGCTGCCGATGCCTGGCTCAATTCCGCATCTTTTGGCACCTTATTCATGTGGGTCTGTGGTCAGTTGTACTCTTTACAGCAGACTGTATCAAGTACCTTGTGTTTTTCACGTACAAATGGTGTGGTTTTTCTACACGTAGATAAAGACATTGAGATTGTCTTGCACTTAGAAGTAAGACAATTGCTGGGTGAGTTAAATGGGCTTAGCCCAAAGATTTCAGGTCTTCTGGGCTACCGAAGGGCACATAACTTATAGTCAAAAGTTGAATATAGTAATGACCAGTCGCGATTGTACAGAGTACAGTGTAGCCGATTTCAATTAACAAAGAGACCAGGCAAAAATGCAAAAGTGGAAAAACTGTTCCAGTGCTACTAGTAAGAGGCTAATCCGACGTATTTTGTGACGAGAAATCGAATGGTGCAATCCGCGTTGCTCTCCGACCAATACTTTTGGCTGTAGCGACAATTCAATGATCATTTATGTCATAATCACGTGCCCAGCAACGGTTCTTACTCCATGGAAACCAGGAAAATTTGCAATTTTTCAACAGCTGCCGATGCCTGGCTCAATTCCGCATCTTTTGGCACCTTACTGAAGTGGGTCAGTGTTCAGTTGTACTTCTTACAGCAGACTGTATCAAGTACCTTGTGTTTTTCACGTACAAATGGTGTGGTTTGTCTACACGTAGATAAAGACATTGAGATTGTCTTGCACTTAGAAGTAAGGCAATTGCTGGGTGAGTTAAATGGGCTTAGCCCAAAGATTTGACGTCTTCTGGGCTACCGAAGGGCACATAACTTATAGTCAAAAGTTGAATATAGTAATGACCAGTCGCGATTGTACAGAGTGCAGTGTAGCCGATTTCAATTAACAAAAAGACCAGGTAAAAATGCAAAAGTGGAAAAACTGTTCCAGTGCTGCTGGTAAGAGGCTAATCCGACGTATTTTGTGACGAGAAATCGAATGGTGCAATCCGCGTTGCTCTCCGACCAATACTTTTGGCTGTAGCGACAATTCAATGAATATTGATGTCATAATCACGTGCCCAGCAACGGCTCTTACTCCATGGAAACCAGGGATATTTGCAATTTTTTAACAGCTGCCGATGCCTGGCCCAATTCCGCACCTTTTGGCACCTTATAAATGTGGGTCAGTGTTTAGTTGTACTTTATACAGCAGACTGTATCAAGTACCTTGTGTTTTTTATGTACAAATGGTCTGGTTTTTCTACACGTAGATAAAGACTTTGAGATTGTCTTGGACTTAGAAGTAAGACAATTGCTGGGTGAGTTAAATGGGCTTGGCCCAAAGATTTCAGGTCTTCTGGGCTACCGAAGGGCACATAACTTATAGTCAAAAGTTGAATATAGTAATGACCAGTCGCGATTGTACAGAGTACAGTGTAGCCGATTTCAATTAACAAAAAGACCAGGTATAAATGCAAAAGTGGAAAAACTGTTCCAGTGCTGCTGGTAAGAGGCTAATCCGACGTATTTTGTGACGAGAAATCGAATGGTGCAAACCGCGTTGCTCTCCGACCAATACTTTGGGCTGTAGTGACAATTGAATGATCATTTATGTCATAATCAAGTGCACAGCAACGGGTCTTACTCCATGGAAACCAGGGATATTTGCAATTTTTCAACAGCTGCCGATGCCTGGCTCAATTCCGCATCTTTTGGCACCTTACTGAAGTGGGTCAGTGTTCAGTTGTACTTTTTACAGCAGACTGTATCAAGTACCTTGTGTTTTTTTTATGTACAAATGGTGTGGTTTTTCTACACGTAGACAAAGACATTGAGATTGTCTTCGACTTAGAAGTAAGGCAATTGCTGGGTGAGTTAAATGGGCTTAGCCCAAAGATTTGACGTCTTCTGGGCTACCGAAGGGCACAGAATATATAGTCAAAAGTTGAATATTGTAATGACCCGTCGCGATGGTACATAGTACAGTGTAGCCGATTTCAATTAACAAAAAGACCAGGCAAAAATGCAAAAGTAGAAAAACTGTTCTAGTGCTGCTTGTAAGAGGCTAATCCGACGTATTTTGTGACGAGAAATCGAATGGTGCAAACCGCGTTGCTCTCCGACCAATACTTTTGGCTGTAGTGACAATTGAATGATCATTTATGTCATAATCACGTGCCCAGCAACGGCTCTTACTCCATGGAAACCAGGGAAATTTGCAATTTTTCAACAGCTGCCGATGCCTGGCTCAATTCCGCATCTTTTGGCACCTTACTGAAGTGGGTCAGTGTTCAGTTGTACTTTTTACAGCAGACTGTATCAAGTACCTTGTGTTTTTCACGTACAAATGGTGTGGTTTTTCTACACGTAGATAAAGACATTGAGATTGTCTTGCACTTAGAAGTAAGGCAATTGCTGGGTGAGTTAAATGGGCTTAGCCCAAAGATTTCAGGTCTTCTGGGCTACCGAAGGGCACACAACATATAGTCAAAAGTTGAATATAGTAATGACCAGTCGCGATTGTACAGAGTACAGTGTAGCCGATTTCAATTAACAAAAAGACGAGGCAAAAATGCAAAATTGGAAAAATTGTTCCAGTGCTGCTGGTAAGAGGCTAATCCGACGTATTTTGTGACGAGAAATCGAATGGTGCAAACCGCGTTGCTCTCCGACTAATACTTTTGGCTGTAGTGACAATTGAATGATCATTTATGTCATAATCACGTGCCCAGCAACGGCTCTTACTCCATGGAAACCAGGGATATTTGCAATTTTTCAACAGCTGCCGATGCCTGGCCCAATTCCGCATCTTTTGGCACCTTACTGAAGTGGGTCAGTGTTCAGTTGTACTTTTTACAGCAGACTGTATCAAGTACCTTGTGTTTTTCACGTACAAATGGTGTGGTTTTTCTACACGTAGATAAAGACATTGAGATTGTCTTGCACTTAGAAGTAAGGCAATTGCTGGGTGAGTTAAATGGGCTTAGCCCAAAGATTTGACGTCTTCTGGGCTACCGAAGGGCACATAACTTATAGTCAAAAGTTGAATATAGTAATGACCAGTCGCGATTGTACAGAGTACAGTGTAGCTAATTTCAATTAACAAAAAGATCAGGCAAAAATGCAAAAGTGGAAAAACTGTTCCAGTGCTGCTGGTAAGAGGCTAATCCGACGTATTTTGTGACGACAAATGGAATGGTGCAAACCGCGTTGCTCTCCGACCAATACTTTTGGCTGTAGCGACAATTGAATGATCATTGATGTCATAATCACGTGCGTACCAACGGCTCTTACTCCATGGAAACCAGGGATATTTGCAATTTTTTAACAGCTGCCGATGCCTGGCCCAATTCCGCATCTTTTGGCACCTTACTGAAGTGGGTCAGTGTTGAGTTGTACTTTTTACAGCAGACTGTATCAAGTACCTTGTGTTTTTTATGTACAAATGGTGTAGTTTTTCTACACGTAGATAAAGACTTTGAGATTGTCTTGGACTTAGAAGTAAGACAATTGCTGGGTGAGTTAAATGGGCTTAGCCCAAAGATTTGACGTCTTCTGGGCTACCGAAGGGCACATAACTTATAGTCAAAAGTTGAATATAGTAATGACCAGTCGCGATTGTACAGAGTACAGTGTAGCCGATTTCAATTAACAAAAAGACCAGGTAAAAATGCAAAAGTGGAAAAATTGTTCCAGTGCTGCTGGTAAGAGGCTAATCCGACGTATTTTGTGACGAGAAATCGAATGGTGCAAACCGCGTTGCCCTCCGACCAATACTTTTGCCTGTAGTGACAATTGAATGATCATTTATGTCATATTCACGTGCACAGCAACGGCTCTTACTCCATGGAAACCAGGGAAATTTGCAATTTTTCAACAGCTGCCGATGCCTGGCTCAATTCCGCATCTTTTGGCACCTTATTCTTGTGGGTCTGTGGTCAGTTGTACTTTTTACAGCAGACTGTATCAAGTACCTTGTGTTTTTTATGTACAAATGGACTGGTTTTTCTACACGTAGATAAAGACATTGAGATTGTCTTGGACTTAGAAGTAAGACAATTGCTGGGTGAGTTAAATGGGCTTAGCCCAAAGATTTGGCGTCTTCTGGGCTACCGAAGGGCACATAACTTATAGTCAAATGTTGAATATAGTAATGACCAGTCGCGATTGTACAGAGTACAGTGTGGCCGATTTCAATTAACAAAAAGACCAGGTAAAAATGCAAAAGTGGAAAAACTGTTCCAGTGCTGCTGGTAAGAGGCTAATCCGACGTATTTTGTGACGAGAAATCGAATGGTGCAAACCGCGTTGCTCTCCGACTGATACTTTTGGCTGTAGAGACAATTGAATGATCATTTATGTCATAATCACGTGCCCAGCAACGGCTCTTACTCCATGGAAACCAGGGAAATTTGCAATTTTTTACCAGCTGCCGATGCCTGGCCCAATTCCACATCTTTTGGCACCTTATAAATGTGGGTCATTGTTTAGTTGTACTTTTTACAGCAGACTGTATCAAGTACCTTGTGGTTTTCATGTACAAATGGTGTGGTTTTTCTACACGTAGATAAAGACATTGAGATTGTCTTGCACTTAGAAGTAAGGCAATTGCTGGGTGAGTTAAATGGGCTTGGCCCAAAGATTTGACTTCTTCTGGGCTACCGAAGGGCACATAACTTATAGTCAAAAGTTGAATATAGTAATGACCAGTCGCGATTGTAAAGAGTGCAGTGTAGCCGGTTTCAATTAACAAAAAGACCAGGCAAAAATGCAAAAGTGGAAAAACTGTTCCAGTGCTGCTGGTAAGAGGCTAATCCGACGTATTTTGTGACGACAAATCGAATGGTGCAAACCGCGTTGCTCTCCGACCAATACTTTTGGCTGTAGTGACAATTGAATGATCATTTATGTCATAATCACGTGCCCAGCAACGGCTCTTACTCCATGGAAATCAGGGATATTTGCAATTTTTCAACAGCTGCCGATGCCTGGCTCAATTCCGCATCTTTTGGCACCTTATTCATGTGGGTCTGTGGTCAGTTGTACTCTTTACAGCAGACTGTATCAAGTACCTTGTGTTTTTCACGTACAAATGGTGTGGTTTTTCTACACGTAGATAAAGACATTGAGATTGTCTTGCACTTAGAAGTAAGACAATTGCTGGGTGAGTTAAATGGGCTTAGCCCAAAGATTTCAGGTCTTCTGGGCTACCGAAGGGCACATAACTTATAGTCAAAAGTTGAATATAGTAATGACCAGTCGCGATTGTACAGAGTACAGTGTAGCCGATTTCAATTAACAAAGAGACCAGGCAAAAATGCAAAAGTGGAAAAACTGTTCCAGTGCTACTAGTAAGAGCCTAATCCGACGTATTTTGTGACGAGAAATCGAATGGTGCAATCCGCGTTGCTCTCCGACCAATACTTTTGGCTGTAGCGACAATTCAATGATCATTTATGTCATAATCACGTGCCCAGCAACGGCTCTTACTCCATGGAAACCAGGAAAATTTGCAATTTTTCAACAGCTGCCGATGCCTGGCTCAATTCCGCATCTTTTGGCACCTTACTGAAGTGGGTCAGTGTTCAGTTGTACTTCTTACAGCAGACTGTATCAAGTACTTGTGTTTTTCACGTACAAATGGTGTGGTTTTTCTACACGTAGATAAAGACATTGAGATTGTCTTGCACTTAGAAGTAAGGCAATTGCTGGGTGAGTTAAATGGGCTTAGCCCAAAGATTTCAGGTCTTCTGGGCTACCGAAGGGCACATAACTTATAGTCAAAAAGTTGAATATGTAATGACCAGTCGCGATTGTACAGAGTGCAGTGTAGCCGATTTCAATTACAAAAAGACCAGGTAAAAATGCAAAAGTGGAAAAACTGTTCCAGTGCTGCTGGTAGAGGCTAATCCGACGTATTTTGTGACGAGAAATCAAATGGTGCAATCCGCGTTGCTCTCCGACCAATACTTTTGGCTGTAGCGACAATTCAATGAATATTGATGTCATAATCACGTGCGTAGCAACGGCTCTTACTCCATGGAAACCAGGGATAATTTGCAATTTTTTAACAGCTGCCGATGCCTGGCCCAATTCCGCACCTTTTGGCACCTTATAAATGTGGGTCAGTGTTTAGTTGTACTTTATACAGCAGACTGTATCAAGTACCTTGTGTTTTTTATGTACAAATGGTCTGGTTTTTCTACACGTAGATAAAGACTTTGAGATTGTCTTGGACTTAGAAGTAAGACAATTGCTGGGTGAGTTAAATGGGCTTGGCCCAAAGATTCAGGTCTCCTGGGCTACCGAAGGGCACATAACTTATAGTCAAAAGTTGAATATAGTAATGACCAGTCGCGATTGTACAGAGTACAGTGTAGCCGATTTCAATTAACAAAAAGACCAGGCAAAAATGCAAAAGTAGAAAAACTGTTCTAGTGCTGCTTGTAAGAGGCTAATCCGACGTATTTGTGACGAGAAATCGAATGGTGCAAACCGCGTTGCTCTCCGACCAATACTTTTGGCTGTAGTGACAATTGAATGATCATTTATGTCATAATCACGTGCCCAGCAACGGCTCTACTCCATGGAAACCAGGGAAATTTGCAATTTTCAACAGCTGCCGATGCCTGGCTCAATTCCGCATCTTTTGGCACCTTACTGAAGTGGTCAGTGTTCAGTTGTACTTTTTACAGCAGACTGTATCAAGTACCTTGTGTTTTTCACGTACAAATGGTGTGGTTTTTCTACACGTAGATAAAGACATTGAGATTGTCTTGCACTTAGAAGTAAGGCAATTGCTGGGTGAGTTAAATGGGCTTAGCCCAAAGATTTCAGGTCTTCTGGGCTACCGAAGGGCACACAACATATAGTCAAAAGTTGAATATAGTAATGACCAGTCGCGATTGTACAGAGTACAGTGTAGCCGATTTCAATTAACAAAAAGACCAGCAAAAATGCAAAATTGGAAAAATTGTTCCAGTGCTGCTGGTAAGAGGCTAATCCGACGTATTTTGTGACGAGAAATCGAATGGTGCAAACTGCGTTGCTCTCCGACTAATACTTTTGGCTGTAGTGACAATTGAATGATCATTTATGTCATAATCACGTGCCCAGCAACGGCTCTTACTCCATGGAAACCAGGGATATTTGCAATTTTTCAACAGCTGCCGATGCCTGGCCCAATTCCGCATCTTTTGGCACCTTACTGAAGTGGGTCAGTGTTCAGTTGTACTTTTTACAGCAGACTGTATCAAGTACCTTGTGTTTTTCACGTACAAATGGTGTGGTTTTTCTACACGTAGATAAAGACATTGAGATTGTCTTGCACTTAGAAGTAAGGCAATTGCTGGGTGAGTTTAAATGGGCTTAGCCCAAGATTTGACGTCTTCTGGGCTACCGAAGGGCACATAACTTATAGTCAAAAGTTGAATATAGTAATGACCAGTCGCGATTGTACAGAGTACAGTGTAGCCAATTTCAATTAACAAAAAGATCAGGCAAAAATGCAAGAGTGGAAAAACTGTTCCAGTGCTGCTGGTAAGAGGCTAATCCGACGTATTTTGTGACGACAAATGGGAATGGTGCAAACCGCGTTGCTCTCCGACCAATACTTTTGGCTGTAGCGACAATTGAATGATCATTGATGTCATAATCCACGTGCGTACCAACGGCTCTTACTCCATGGAAACCAGGGATATTTGCAATTTTTTAACAGCTGCCGATGCCTGGCCCAATTCCACATCTTTTGGCACCTTACTGAAGTGGTCAGTGTTGAGTTTGTACTTTTTACAGCAGACTGTATCAAGTACCTTGTGTTTTTTATGTACAAATGGTGTAGTTTTTCTACACGTAGATAAAGACTTTGAGATTGTCTTGGACTTAGAAGTAAGACAATTGCTGGGTGAGTTAAATGGGCTTAGCCCAAAGATTTGACGTCTTCTGGGCTACCGAAGGGCACATAACTTACAGTCAAAAGTTGAATATAGTAATGATCAGTCGCGATTGTACAGAGTAGAGTGTAGCCGATTTCAATTAACAAAAAGACCAGGTAAAAATGCAAAAGTGGAAAAATTGTTCCAGTGCTGCTGGTAAGAGGCTAATCCGACGTATTTTGTGACGAGAAATTGAATGGTGCAAACCGCGTTGCCCTCCGACCAATACTTTTGCCTGTAGTGACAATTGAATGATCATTTATGTCATATTCACGTGCACAGCAACGGCTCTTACTCCATGGAAACCAGGGAAATTTGCAATTTTTCCACAGCTGCCGATGCCTGGCTCAATTCCGCATCTTTTGGCACCTTATTCTTGTGGGTCTGTGGTCAGTTGTACTTTTTACAGCAGGACTGTATCAAGTACCTTGTGTTTTTTATGTACAAATGGTGTGGTTTTTCTACACGTAGATAAAGACATTGAGATTGTCTTGGACTTAGAAGTAAGACAATTGCTGGGTGAGTTAAATGGGCTTAGCCCAAAGATTTGGCGTCTTCTGGGCTACCGAAGGGCACATAACTTATAGTCAAATGTTGAATATAGTAATCACCAGTCGCGATTGTACAGAGTACAGTGTAGCCGATTTCAATTAACAAAAAGACCAGGTAAAAATGCAAAGTGGAAAAACTGTTCCAGTGCTGCTGGTAAGAGGCTAATCCGACGTATTTTGTGACGAGAAATCGAATGGTGCAAACCGCGTTGCTCTCCGACTGATACTTTTGGCTGTAGAGACAATTGAATGATCATTTATGTCATAATCACGTGCCCAGCAACGGCTCTTACTCCATGGAAACCAGGGAAATTTGCAATTTTTCAACAGCTGCCGATGCCTGGCTCAATTCCGCATTTTTTGGCACCTTACTGAAGTGGGTCAGTGTTCAGTTGTACTTTTTACAG